>NC_073695.1:119590073-119776179 GCF_029784165.1 Wyeomyia smithii | reverse complement strand
GTGTTCCGAGTGACGGGGGTGTGGTGGGTCTACCACAAATACGTCAATAGCAGCTAACTTCCAGTCTCCAACTGTTTGAATATAAAGCATATGAGCGAAAGGGTGCATGAAGCATAAAAAGCCACTTCCCGACATATTACTTAACCGTCGTTACGGGAAGATGAAAGCTAAAAACTGGAGGGATTTGAGTGGGTTCGGTAAAATTGAACCTAGTGGTAAGCAGGCCACCCTGATCCTTCAAATATTTTAGCTTTGCGTAACTCAGTGTTGTACTTAGTGAGCGACGCTCTGTATTCATCCCAGTTGGATGTGTCTTTTGCCCTGTTGAACACCTGGCCTCACGGCAGAGGTTCTTGAGCGCTATGCTATTCTATACACACGCAAAAGTTGAAGTCTTGTACAATCATTGTGTCTTCCCGATTCGCACAAATGTTGCACAGAAATCGCACAATAAATGTGTGAAACGCATAACGCAACAGTTGTACTGCGAATACATTGACATAGAATGAAATCAGAATATGTATCATATACCGACACTTTATTTCTCACGTCGAGTGTATTAGTGACTGCTACTCATGGAGCAGTGCCAGCAGCAAACAACAACTTGTGAACTCACTAGATTTAAATAGCTATAATACTCGATCGATTTATCTCGATGGATTTGGTCATTAAAAAGTACCATTGAATGATTTGCAAAAAAAAAACGAAACAAAATTCTGTTCACAACATTTTGTAATCAACGCTAGCTTCACCGCAAAACTAGAAAAACCCTCCATTCCACAAAGCCACAAAAGCGTTGCTGATTTTTTATGGCAACACTTGTAAATTGTGAATAATTATTATTTGTCATTCTGTGCATGCGCTTTTTTTCTCAAGCGACGAGAGAAATTTCTCTCTCGCTCGTAGAATTTCCATGTATGTGCGACAAGACTAGACACGTCATATACAATTTGCAGGTTGCTCTTTCGCTTCTCTTTCGGTTCGGAATGCGACGCGCAAGGCGATATCTCGTTGCTTCACGAAATGAGCGAGACACCCGTGCTGTACATGCTTGATACCAGTGTTGTTAGTCTCACTCATACTGTCGGTGCGCGCTTGCTGCTATTCAGAGGAATGCATGAAGAAGAAAAAGTATTTCGAAAGCGTGTGTGCAAAAGACTTGAAAAGCGTAGCATATGTCTCGTCCTCAAGCAGAAAGGAGGAGAATGGTTTTGCTTCTCGCTCGCTTTGCAATGCTGCTTGATACCAGTTGAAACTGTTTAGGTGTAGTAGTTTGGAGCTGTCAAATACATTGGAGAAACGCTAGAGCATTAATTGCGTTATGCCCAACACGCAATCATTGTACTGGTTCCCAATTACATCAACAATTGCGCTAAAAACGCACAACTTTGTACTGGTTTCGCACCATCCAACTTTTGCGTGCACAAACATCTCCTCTAAAGAACAGTTGGCCATGTAACCATCAGTGTTCCTGCATTCGAGATCGCGTGCTGCAATGTCCAGTTCGACGGAAATTCGTCTGTAGATTAAACAGAGCGACCGGGAGTAAGAAACACTGCTTTTTTTCCTAAGTAAGAAACACTGCTTTTTTTCCTTGATTCAATAGCTCGGGCCTCACGTTTCCGCAACGGTCTAATCGGTTGCACGAAACAATTGTCTCGTCGTCCTTCTCGTCCTCACTTGTGCTTCTGTATTGTTTCATTAACGTTTCTAACGCACGCGTTAAAAAAATGGACTTTTTTCGGATAGTGGTAAAAAATAACTAAATAAATAGCTTGCCAGAAATCTTCGATGAGACGCATCTTGGGAACGTTGGGCGGGTTAGCCAACTTGGGTACCACATCGACATTTCCATCTTCCAAACGATCGCCTCGAATAGTGAGCCGACTCTAGATCCGGTCAAAACACCGTGTCTTCAGCCTCATGGTATTTTTTGGTGAACGACGCAACATCCGGCAGGTGCTTCGTACTATAATGCCCTACCAGTCGTTGCCATCCAGGGTGAGACAGGTCTCGTCGTCCATAACCACCGCCACGTCGTGAATTGCCCGGAAAATCGATTTGACCATGTTATTCAGGCGCTGCCGCTGCGTCATTGCCTGCAGCTCCTAGACTAGTGAACGGGTATTGACCGTCCATGTTCGCCAAGCACTGTTTGATCGGTTGCACAGACCTCCAGGCCAAGCGCACGCAGCGATGTAGCCACTTTTACCTCGGTCTTCCTCTTCAGTATCCTTTGGAGTTTCTTGTCGCTCAGGGTCGTCGGCCGTCCGGAACCGGGCTTTCTTTCAATGCTCTGATCGGTGTCCAATAGTGCCGAGATGTTGTAAATGCCGGAACGGGCGTATTCGGTGTCCACGAACTGCCGCACGATGTCCGTTTTCGACGCGGCGGGGTACCGTTATTTGAACACGCAAATGATTTTTTTTCTGATGACTCATGGTTTAGTTTCGTCAGTGCGTGTAAAGATAAACCCATGAAAAATTGACATTTTTTGTCCATTTTTTAGCGCAAACGTTATTAAAGTTATGTAAAATAAAGTTTTGCACCAATTTCTTAAACTAGGGGGGGGGCAACGCCCCCCTGCCCCTCTCTGGCTACGCCTATGGTCGGTGAGCTGACAAGAACGTAACTAAATATTATAAATATTACGGTTTTCTAAGGCTCATTAAAAGTTAAATGGAACCATTGTAATTAAAAAATAAATGGAATCATTGTAATTTTGATAGACTTGAATATTTTCTGGTATGCTTTTCACATTTATAAATTAGCCAATATTTGAATAGCCTTTTTCTAAACGATAGTCTTGTAAAAAATCAAATCACGATTAATAATTAATAAAAAATCCAACTTGGGTAGCAGTCAACTTGTCAATAAAGTTGTATTTGGATTAAAAACAATCGTTTCTTGTCATTTTGCTTATAAACTTGCGAGTTTTCAGAACTGCACTCGCTTTGCTATAGGTACGTTGTGCAACTGCAAATCGAGTTCGCAGATTTTGGTAGAGAGCGAAACAAAATCAACGCATCGACTGGAAAGCGAATGACTGCCATTCAAAGAGGTATTATGATAAACCGAATAATGTTTGCTCTAATAAATCCCATTTCTCCGTAATCCATGAGTTTGTCGGCGTTAATCGTTGAACCGACAAGCATCCGTTTCAAGTCCAAAGGAATTAATTTAGCCATCATAAACCGCACAATAATAGCTACCACTCTACAAATAATATCCGCACATCAGTCGTCGTGGGACGCCCATTCCTTCGGCCGTAGAGCGTGAGAAGCGCAATATTCCTCAACCTAGAATGTCCGCACCGCATCAGCACCGGAAGGATGGCGAAATGACGAGGCAGGAGACATGAACGGCCTCTCCACCGAAAGAAGCGAAAGTGCGATCACTAATAGATTGCTTTTCCAATTGGTGCAAATATTTGCGAAACGTGCCGATATCAAAGACGGATGCTTCTTCCATCCCATTGGTAACCCGTCCCGCGCACACATCACAACTCATGCTCACCCGACATGAGTGCAAATTCCTGGAGCGTCAAAACTCGGCAGATTCTGGAGGGTTTTGCTGTTCACCGTAGAATTTTTTTCGCATCGGCTGCTTTATTATTGTTTTCATAACCGCAACCGTGTTCTCTACTTTGTGCAATGATTTCTCTCCCGTGTCGAGGGTGGCTTTCCGGCATCCTACCAGCCAACAGAGTCTCGGTGCCGGACAGGATAGTACCTACGAGAAATAGCTCCGATGTTCGCCAAAAGCATTCGTTCGAACGATAAAGTTCATTGTTATGATGCATTCGAGGTCTGTTGATTCGATATGCGGTACTCACTCGTGGCCGTGTTATTGCTCTAAGAATCAATGTTGCTATTTGAATTTGCATGTGGGCTTCCTGCTGAATTATCAAACAATTGTACAAAAAATAACACATCCATACGACTTTTTTTTCGAACATGCATTTTTAAAAATCATATTAAAATCAGCTGACATTTATTTTTCTTGCCACAAGTTTATTTTGAAACCAAATAATTTTGATACTGATATACATAGAATAAAAAAATTAGATACGCATGAGGAATCCCCGAATAGCAATTTATGTGTTACTAAATTGAAAACTATGTTTTCAATAAAATGCAAAAATATATCTTGTTATGTAACGGATTCCAAGAGTACCATTTATTCGAAAACACTCGAACTGCAGTTTTATTCTCCGTAAAATTGCAACAAACTGGCTGACTGAATCCCTATGAATTCCAAACCGGGCTGCAGATAAATACAACTGCCGGAACATTTCAAATTTAATGCTGTTAGTTGAGAAATTTAATAATAACCAAACAGGAAGAGACTGCCGGCAGAAGGAAAGTTGTTTGCCCCTCACAAAGCTCCCATTGGACGGCGATTGTGCCAGACACATTTGAGGAAACGTCAGGATTGCTGTAGCATTCGACACACTTTCCTCTTTTTGACTGCTCTGAGTCTGCAGCCCGGCTCTGGTAATGTGAAGCCCGACATTGCGAAATGTGGAATCGAAATTCTTCCCGTTCCCGAGAGAAGGTTAGGTGTTCTGGCAGTGTGCCTTCACGGTACTACTCTGCGAGCGTCAAAGTGCAGTATAGTTTGCGAAAGTTTTCCTCTAAAATGTAAACACTTTTCCGCTCGAGCAGAAGAGAAAATAAATAAAAATGGTTGTACATGTACCCTTAAATCATTCGCATGCCACATACTTGCGTGTAGTGTAACACAAAATGATATTTTGAAGCATCAAGAGCTATCTAATATTGATGATTTCAAAGATAAAAAAGGGTCCTATCGATTGACCTTAATCAAACATAGGGTCACATTCCTAACCGAAATGGAGTAACTTCATAGAACCCTAATCTTAATATGAACAAAATTACTTTATTTCAAAGGAGTGTTGTAAACTTAAATCGGTTTCACCTGTAACATGTTACGAGGCCTACAATTAAAGCATTCCATATTGTGAGCAAGTTTCATCCACAGCGAAAATGAATATTGCTGCATCCCACGATATTAACCAGGATATCTTGACAACATTACTGGCCACTTGCTCACTCATGGAGCTTTTATAGGCTTTTGTGGCACAAAGTGTTGAATAGCCATAGAAAGAGGTCAACATACGTTGGCATAGAATAAGCCGAAACATAAATTAGAAATTAGCTCTTGGAAGGGAAATATGGTTCTTTGCCTTCCTTCTGGCCAATGCGTCCCGCGTGCACGAAGCATTTCCGTCTGCCGACAACGATGACGACGACAACGATGGTCGAGCTTCCTTTGCGGTACTCATCTTTTCATTATCACGTCTTTAGGCGTGCACTGATACAGAATTAATTTTAATAACATAGACACACAAGTGGTCACATAGGCTTGAAACACTCTGTATTTAACGCACGCTGACTGCACAAAGTACTATGGCTTGCTTACACTGTGCGAAAAAATGGAACTATTTCACATAACGTGAACATGAACAACTTCACGAAAATTAAATTGGGTACTCGTGAAGATTCTGATCTATTTGTGTTCTCGTTAGGCAGGTTAATAAACTCTTGGTTAAATATTTTCAAATATACTACGAAGGAAACTTAGAGCTTATTAGCTGTAATTTTGATTAATTTGAATTCAAGTTGTGCAATGAATTCAAGTGGTTTGTTCAAATGTATTATAAATAATAAAAATTTCCCAAATTATTCATATCTTGATGATTCAGACTCTACGAGATATTGTTTGACATGTCGACTAGTTTGACAACGGCCTATTTCGTTCCATTTTTTGGATGGTTTGGTCTGTGTCAAATGATGACTTAGTCGGCCATATCCGGTAGCGCTCAGGTCTCGTGCTTAGCTAGATAGAGGGTGCGAAAACTGAGCGTCCGTTCTCCAGGTCAGGGGCTGCTTAAACAGCGTCTGTTTCGGAGCGAGCGGTTGAATATGAAATGCTGCTCTCGCCAGCTACACTCAAGATGGCAGTTCCGTCGTGGGATAGGGACCTTAGGCTTACTCGATATCGATCTGGATCTTTGGCAACGACCACATCTGCATCAGCCGAAAGTGGAGAAAGAGCCTTCTTGATGTCCGGAACAAACGCAGTGCCTACATCGCACCTAACCACCTTCTTGTCATCGCCGAGATGCGTCTGCGCGTGGCATGTGTACAGCGACGTGAAGAGAAAGTCGGTTATCGCTATGACGTCCACCGGCTGGAGAATCCCGTGGTGAAAAGGGTTTTCGTTGAACAACTGCAAGTTCGAGCCTCGGAACTACCCTCTGGTGAAATCGTCGAAAAACAGTGAATGAATATCAAAAATGACAGGTGATGAAACCATAGGCAAGTTGCGCAGTGGACGAAGGGAATGGATATCGGACGAAACTTGGAGGATTATTGACGAGCGGAGAGAGGCAAAAGCCAACATTGAGCGGGCACGAACAAAAGCTGCGAATACAGCTACTCCTCAACGATATAATGAACTAGAAAATGCTGTAAAACGTTCCTACAGATGGAACAAGAGAGCATGGACCAATGCCCTGGCCGAAGAAGGAGAAGAAGGCCGCCGCCAATGGAGATAACCGCCTGTTGTACCACATCTCTCGCTGCTTTAGTGGTGCTAAGACGAATGCCGAGATGCCGTTGAAAGACGGAGCTGATCAGTTACTTACTGGTCCGCTTATGCGCTAGACTGAACACTTTGAAAAACTCCTCCGAGTTTCCAATGTGATAATCCAGGAAAACCAGTGGAGCGTGCCACCCGCAGCTCAGCGCATCAACCGCGTCAACTCCGAGGCGCCAACACTAGCTGAAATCGAACCGGCTGCTAGAAGCATGAAATTCAATAGAGCTCCAGGAATCGACAGCCAAGATGTTAAAAGCTGACCCGAGCCTGTCAGCGCACATAATGCATCAGTTATTTAATGAAATATGGGAAACTGCGAAATTTCCGAATGACTGGATGCAAGGCATCCTGGTAAAAGTACCTAAGAAAGGTTACCTTACAGAATGTGGTAACTGGCATGGCATCATGTTGTTCTGTATCGCCCTCAAAGTACTCTGCAGGGTGATCCTCAACCAGATCCTGGAGAAAACAGACGCTACTCTACGCCGGCAGCAAACCGGGTTCTGTGCTGGCCGTTCTTGTGTGGACCATATCGCTACGCTTCGTATCATCTTGGAGCAGATCAACGAATTCTAGGACTCTCTTCTGCTGGTGTTCGTTAACTTCGGAAAAGCGTTTGACCGTCTCAACCACGAAAACAACTGTAGCGCTCTAAGGCGTAGAGGAATTCCAGAGAAGCTAGTCCATCTCATCGAAGCACAGTACGGAGAGTTCTCGTGCAAGGTTTTGCACCACGGCGTTTTGTCTTACCGTATCTGGGTTACAGCTGGCGAGAGACAAGGATGCATAGTATCACCGCTACTATTTCTCATGGTCATGGATGAAATTCTGGCTAAAGCTATACACAGTAGACCAAACCGAGGATTTCCCTGGAATTCTCTTACAATGGAGCACCTTAGTGACCTTGACCTGACCGACGATATTTTCTTGCTTGCCTAACGTCGAAACGATATGCAGAGCAAGCTCGATGGCCTCTGCGAAAGCTCCATGTAGCAGGTCGTACAATTATTGTCGCAATGTCCAAGCAAATTGGAATAAATATTGTTAATCCCTCTAGTTTCACGGTAGCGGGAAAAAAGTTGGAAGAGGTAGAAACCTTTCAGTATCTTGGTAGTCAGACTACGCCAGATGGTGGAATCGAAACCGATATAGCCACATGGGTAAGGAAAGCTCGGGGTGCCATTGCAGGTTTATGGAACATTTGGCGCTCTAATCAGATCACTCTAAATACGAAGATCCGAATCTTCAGCTCGAACGTTCTGTACGCCTGTGAAACGTGGTGCGTGCAGACGGAGACGTCGCAAAAACTGCAGATATTTGTAAATCGTTGTCTGCGGTACATCATTCGTGCCTGGTGGTTCACAATTTGATATCCAATGCGGAGCTCCATCGTCGATGCCATCAAAAACCGACAGCAACAGAGAATCATGAACGTAGGTGGGGTTGGATAGGGCACACATTGAAAAAAAAACGAACGAAATTTGCAGAAAGGCCCTCTATTGGAACCCGCAAGAACAACGTAGAAGAGGTAGACCCAGAGGCTCATGGCGACGTAGCCCAGACCGGCAGACAAGGAACAATGAGTAAATAAGTAAATGGGTCTTTAGCACTTCAGGACTTCAGGATTTCACAAGAATTTTTTCTTGGAGACTTTCAACAAAAATCGAAAAGATTTGCTAAAATTCCCTTCAGAGAAATAGTAGAGAGTTGTATCTGCGATACGACCGCTTTTTCGATAGCAAAAAGTGAATTCGGGAAGGTGAGATCGTGATATGCTGAATTTTGCTCAACTCGTTCAATTTCTGACGCAATTTTAAGCTTGTTGCCTATTGAAAATCAGTGGGTGCACCACTAGCTGAAAATTTAGCGACGTGTATCGCTAATTTGCTAACTAGAAAATTTAATTCGATATTCGTTGAATGATAAAATCGATAACTTATTATTACGTAGATTGTCATACAGTTATTTTTTTTGCTGATGAAAAAACACAAAACAAAACGGTGTTTAGACATGAGGGTTTAGAAAAAACAAGGAACAACAAATGTGATTCTGTTTGTATATAAAACTTATACTGTATACTTTTGATCGAAAAAGTTCTACCGAAGTTACCTTAATTTCAAGTGAACATGAACCATCATTGTTATTAGTTTTAATAATTCTGTTTTTGTGGCTTGTACGATAACTTGAATCCTATTTTAGGGTAAAAAGACATGCACTTGTCTTCTCTTTTTCTCTGTTGACTTATTGCTGCGACCAGAAACAGAAAAAAGAATTATAAGTTTCCATTAAACTCTACTAGAAATTTGAGAAGTAAATATTGAAAATTTTTACTAGTCCGTACAAATACGTATTTCGACTGCGACATAGTCATCATCAGTGCTCATGTAGACTGGTGCCAGTTCTAGCTGTGTGTAAATTTCCACTTGTATAGATTTAATGTACTTCCAAAATCAAACAATTAATCAATTTTATTGAGGGTGCGGATAATTCTAGTGAGAGGGGTGAGTCAAAAAACTCGAACACAGAACGATAAAACGGCGTTACAAACATTGCGTCCAGTGACCTGCGTTGAGTTCTTCCAGGACCATCTGAAGAAAACTTGCTCGAAAGCATACAAATTTAGTTTTAAATTAATATGGTCCAAGGTTAATCCCTTGTGGAACACCGGATGTGATATATCTAAATAATGAAAAAAAAATGGAAAAAAACTTGTAAAAGGTTTTTAGAAAATTGTCTGAATTTTCAATTTAAAATAAAATATTGAACAAGAAGGAATGAGTTCCTAAATTCCTGCATCAAAAAAAAAAAAATCAAACGATTTCAAAAACATAAATTGAATTACAATAATGATCTTTTTAATTTGTTTTTCAAGTTCAAGTTTTTTAGACAATAATTTTAGGTACCAAAACAAGTCTTTCTAACAAAATTTTATTTATGTCCATTAGATGTTTTCTGATTTAAAAAAACTGAGTTTTTGCAATAATGCTTATATTTGAATGCTAAGCAAACTGCTACAGTTGAAGAAGAGCTTACATAACTGCATTTAAATCAATTGATCTTTTTAAAATCAGTTTTTTCAGTGGAGGAAGTTAAATTCAATTTTTGAAATATCTTTCATTGAGAATTTCAGACAATTTCATATAATCTTACTCTTGACAACTTTTCTCACTGTTAACTTAAGATAAATTTCCGAAGCTATTTCAAACGATTTTTTTAAACTGTGCACGTGCGAACAAACCTCAACTACTATAGAACTTACATGCATCCACCGGCAGTAGGCATAGGCGAAGTCCGTTGCGTAGACGTGCCGGATGCCGTGCGACCATCATACGCTAGCCTCACGTAGCGTTGCCACCTAGTATGCTGACTGTCCAGGTCGTCGAGAAAGGATGAGATGCATAAATACAGCCTATCAACATAATCATGCAGCCAGAACGGCGGTAACGTCCTAGAAGATATGCTCCTTACTTCCGCCCGGTACCGGTTCGGTTGGCCGAACGCACACAATAATCAATTCATTAAAGCTTGCAGCCACTTCGGAACTGTAACACCGCACACTTTACTGAAACGGTAGGTACATGCTTATTCCACGCTGAGTCAGTTCATCATCTTGTGAGAATTATTGCAGTTGCTTCTACCATGGGCAGCCAGGCTACACATGCCGCTTTGGTAGATTTATGTAAATTTCCGCCAGGCAGACAGTTTAAAGTACGGAATAGTAAGTTATATGTCACTTCACAAGTCCAGTGCTGGAACATTAAGTTAGCTGCATAGTATTAACTAGGGGAAGTGAACTATTTTTCGCTATATTGCACACAACTTCATTAGGGGTTGCAGTCTTTTCAGTTATCAGGCGCCTGATTTCTGGCGTTGCTAGCGAGCTGAAGCGAGTCCCGTTTAATATCCGTTGATAAAATCACAGTTCATATTTCACGTTTCATCGAAACATTCAACAAAAGAGCCTCTAATCCGACCTCATTACTTCCTACTAATACTCATCCGGCAACAAATCCTCTATACCTCCTGTGGTGGAACTGCGACTAGTTCACATTCACTGCATCGTGATGCCAAACCAACAGCGTCATGACAGAACGGCGAAATCGAGGCCAGACAACCGACGTCGGTGCCCTCAAAAGTGCCTGCCATTATCGGTGCGGACCCGGAACGAACGCGATCCATCACACCCATGACAGCCAGCGGGACCCCGTCAACGGTGGCAAGTGCATCCCTTTACTGTGCACAGCATCATCTCAGCGGTCGGTGCCAGCGCACTCTAGAGATCCAGACCCGAACCAAGCTGCATTACGACATACAAAATTGCTAATGACTTTCAAAATTACATTGCGACGACTGCCCGGAACGCTTGCGAAAGGAGCACTGGGGAGGTACAGATTGAAACAGAAGGGTAGTTTGGATCACAAAGAGGAATAATGTGAGCAAGTTTCCAAATAGCGAGAAGAAATTGTGTTCAACAGTGCACCGTCATTTCGTCTTTATTCGCCGAAAATGTGCAACGGAAAACAACAAGACCGGTTGTGGCAATAGTTGATTTCTGTCAGCATGATTTTTTACATCGTCGCTACACCGTTAAATTCCTTTATAGGCGATATGCTATGAGGGTATAGTTTTCGAATAAATCTTTTCTACGGCGATGTACGTAATAATTTCGAATGCACGTTCGTGCCTACTCGTAGCTTTGGAAACGTAGCTTTGGTATTTATACCTAAGTTACAGATAAATAATCTATTCATCTCATCTAATATCAGATGACTAGAATTGATAATAACAAAAGCAAATCTAAGTGAGAAGTTCGCTGCACAGAAATCCAGTTTCATTTCTGCAAAGGCTCTCCGGATGTATCGGTTCTAATTAGATCCAGCATCGTTCCATAACAACTGCTAATAGCCTAACGAAGCAAGCAATATTTATTTAAATGGTTTATTAAAATCCGATTCACGAGGATGTGTAGAAGGATAAGCTTTATTAAGTCCGCACATTATTGAATTTTCAGTTTGTAAATTGTATTTGATAATGTTTGCTCTGGGAATACACATTTTCTCATACAGAGGTTGATCTTCGGGTGCAGAAGCGAATCTAATACCGGTGGATGGAGCCAATCCTGCACAAATCGCTCCATGCAGTGGTGGTGTCATTCGCTGCAATACGCTTCAAACCAAGTCTGTTTATTGCAATGTCACGAGGAGTTGTCGATCAACGTTAATGCCCATTCAGGTAAAGATAAACTGTTCTATGACAGTGTTGTAGATTTTACTTTTGCACATACAATGTAACGAGATTGTTAAAATAAGTTCCGCTACAATATTATGTATTCTGAAGCACAAGCGATGAAGAAGTTTAAAATTTGGTTGGGACAACTTGTAAAAGCATTTTAACTTTCTCTAAAATCAAACTTTCGAAATTTCAACCCACAATTCCCAAACTTCATCCCTGCTGCAAATGTAAGCTCCGATCTGCGCTGGCTCAATGAATCTGCCGAAGGAGTCAAATGAGATTCACGATTGGCAAACCGGATTAAGCTTTCCAAATGGAGTTAAACACAGAATGCATTAGTAAGTACGAACCACGAGCATATACACATACCTAAGCCGAGGAATACTGACTGACGAATGTTTGCATAGTTTTAGCATCGAATGAAAGCGGAAGCTTTTTCATTGCAGCCAAAATGGATGCCCTTCACCAATTTGCACCCATCGACAGCAGCAGTAACGGTCAATTCCACTCTTAGTGCCGATACGGTTTGACTGAGCTCTACGATTTTAACCTGATTATATTGCACTGTTTGAGTAATCTCCTTTCGAGCAGGCAAAGTACACAACTTCATATGGCATGAATATGGCAACACCGGGTTATAAAATTCAAAATGGCACTCGAGTCTGTTTTTAGGTGTGGGTACACTGTATGTTTACAATGATATTTGAGATTGGTATCGATACTTAGACGAGTATCTAGTTCCTGTTGATTAATAAAGCTTAGAAGTGGGCATACCTATGGTTCGCACTGTATCATTTTTTTCTTCTTTTTATTATTTTTCAATAAATTGTTAAACAAATTCAATTAAATAATATGTTAAGAGTTCCATTGTAATCGTTACACATTGAATTTCGCAAATATACACAAGTGCAGTTTGTATTTTCTTTAACGAAGAAAATGAAAACTTCTGCTTGTCTGTCTGTCTGTCTGTCTGTCTGTCTGTCTGTCTGTCTGTCTGTCTGTCTGTCTGTCTGTCTGTCTGTCTGTCTGTCTGTCTGTCTGTCTGTCTGTCTGTCTGTCTGTCTGTCTGTCTGTCTGTCTGTCTGTCTGTCTGTCTGTCTGTCTGTCTGTCTGTCTGTCTGTCTGTCTGTCTGTCTGTCTGTCTGTCTGTCTGTCTGTCTGTCTGTCTGTCTGTCTGTCTGTCTGTCTGTCTGTCTGTCTGTCTGTCTGTCTGTCTGTCTGTCTGTCTGTCTGTCTGTCTGTCTGTCTGTCTGTCTGTCTGTCTGTCTGTCTGTCTGTCTGTCTGTCTGTCTGTCTGTCTGTCTGTCTGTCTGTCTGTCTGTCTGTCTGTCTGTCTGTCTGTCTGTCTGTCTGTCTGTCTGTCTGTCTGTCTGTCTGTCTGTCTGTCTGTCTGTCTGTCTGTCTGTCTGTCTGTCTGTCTGTCTGTCTGTCTGTCTGTCTGTCTGTCTGTCTGTCTGTCTGTCTGTCTGTCTGTCTGTCTGTCTGTCTGTCTGTCTGTCTGTCTGTCTGTCTGTCTGTCTGTCTGTCTGTCTGTCTGTCTGTCTGTCTGTCTGTCTGTCTGTCTGTCTGTCTGTCTGTCTGTCTGTCTGTCTGTCTGTCTGTCTGTCTGTCTGTCTGTCTGTCTGTCTGTCTGTCTGTCTGTCTGTCTGTCTGTCTGTCTGTCTGTCTGTCTGTCTGTCTGTCTGTCTGTCTGTCTGTCTGTCTGTCTGTCTGTCTGTCTGTCTGTCTGTCTGTCTGTCTGTCTGTCTGTCTGTCTGTCTGTCTGTCTGTCTGTCTGTCTGTCTGTCTGTCTGTCTGTCTGTCTGTCTGTCTGTCTGTCTGTCTGTCTGTCTGTCTGTCTGTCTGTCTGTCTGTCTGTCTGTCTGTCTGTCTGTCTGTCTGTCTGTCTGTCTGTCTGTCTGTCTGTCTGTCTGTCTGTCTGTCTGTCTGTCTGTCTGTCTGTCTGTCTGTCTGTCTGTCTGTCTGTCTGTCTGTCTGTCTGTCTGTCTGTCTGTCTGTCTGTCTGTCTGTCTGTCTGTCTGTCTGTCTGTCTGTCTGTCTGTCTGTCTGTCTGTCTGTCTGTCTGTCTGTCTGTCTGTCTGTCTGTCTGTCTGTCTGTCTGTCTGTCTGTCTGTCTGTCTGTCTGTCTGTCTGTCTGTCTGTCTGTCTGTCTGTCTGTCTGTCTGTCTGTCTGTCTGTCTGTCTGTCTGTCTGTCTGTCTGTCTGTCTGTCTGTCTGTCTGTCTGTCTGTCTGTCTGTCTGTCTGTCTGTCTGTCTGTCTGTCTGTCTGTCTGTCTGTCTGTCTGTCTGTCTGTCTGTCTGTCTGTCTGTCTGTCTGTCTGTCTGTCTGTCTGTCTGTCTGTCTGTCTGTCTGTCTGTCTGTCTGTCTGTCTGTCTGTCTGTCTGTCTGTCTGTCTGTCTGTCTGTCTGTCTGTCTGTCTGTCTGTCTGTCTGTCTGTCTGTCTGTCTGTCTGTCTGTCTGTCTGTCTGTCTGTCTGTCTGTCTGTCTGTCTGTCTGTCTGTCTGTCTGTCTGTCTGTCTGTCTGTCTGTCTGTCTGTCTGTCTGTCTGTCTGTCTGTCTGTCTGTCTGTCTGTCTGTCTGTCTGTCTGTCTGTCTGTGACTGAATTCCATCGAATATCAAAATTTTCGATTCATATGTAATCATAATGATGTACAGAAGCCAAGAATTGACTGAGATCCCATTTTGAATATATTCAGGTTCGCCATATTTTTTCAGATAGTTATTTAATTAATATTAGATAAAAGTCATTGAAATATATATATATTAATTCAAGCTAGTCTATCGTTATATTAGCGCCTTTAATTCAAAGAGTTATTGAATAGACGAAGTTTGTTTCGAAATTTTAGAAGTTTAATTTTCAATCATTCTCAAATGCAGCAGTACATCTGATGTAACAAACAGTGATGTGTAGTTCGACGTCAACTTTGCGGTCGTGTCTTTGCTCTTCTCATTTTTTTATGTAATAACAATCATTCAATTGATGCTTATAAACAACAAGAATCGGTTTTAGGTATTGATTGTTTTTATCATTAAATAACAATCAGGAAATCCTTCAAGGTGGCATTTCCCCTTGCAAAACTAATTCGTTTGTTAAAGAATTGTGATTATTTGAATCATTTGATTTCGCTGTTTCAGGATTTGACTACAGAAATATTCGCGAAACAGTCGTTAGTGATTGGTATTGGAGTAATTATTTCTTAGATGTACTTTTAACAAATTTTCAATGAAAAAATTCGGATGATCTGATTTAGCTCTTAAAGGTCAACGTAAACAAGTACACTGTCAACGGAAATAAGTCATTAATTACTCACATTTACCCAACATTAATTCTCGCATTTTTTTCTGCCGCACCCGGTACATACTTCAAAACTACCTGGACTTTAAGTTAATTATGTTTTATGTACAGCTATAGGATCATGGCATAAATTATTTGTAGAGCGATTTATGTCTGTGTTTCCAAAGTATCTTGATTTCATCTATGCAACCGTAAAATACCTAGATTCGATCAGAACTCGAGCCTAAACTTCCATCGTTTATTGTATCTCATAAATGCTATTCAGAAATACACAGTCTCAAAGCCACGATCAGTTGATGGCCTGGTGTGAATTCCTAGCTTGCGTGAAATAAATAAAAAATACTTGAAACAGCAAACAATAAAATCAACCACAATTTATGCCTATTCTGGTAACGTAGAGGCGTTTTATGTGCGCACATAATCACTTTATCTCACTTTGAGCAAACGAAGTTTATGGTTTTCAGTAGCTATTAAAAGCGAGGTGCGGTTAGCGAAACGGTTTCTGCGAATGTCGTTCGATATTACATTTATGATGTATACATTTGGAAGAGTTGAATCCTTTAAAGGTGCTCTATCGAAATGTTCTTTGAAACAGTTCAGGAATGGCGAATAATAATAATAAAGATTTTCGTCTAGTTAGATCAGCGTTAGATTTACGGATATCACCCCGACGAAAACTGGCTCAAACAATTTTTGTCGCCTCTGAAATACATCCCGTTATAACCATCTACAAGATAAAATATCTCCGTTCACCCAATCCACAAAAATCTGCTCCCTTAGTGGCCTTGTTCATCCTTTAGTGCTTCTTTGGCCACACAGTTATATTGGCTCACAATTTAAAAGAATGCTTTATGTGCAATTTTAAAATTTTAATGCTTGCGAAATGGGCTTTTCCTCTTCGGTGACTGACGACGAGCAACGAAGGCTATTAGAGTCGAATTTATCAAATGGATTTTCCAGCGTTGTCATCGGCGCCGTTTCATTCGCTATTCCTTTTCACTAGGCATTTTACGACCACGAAAAGTGCAGGGCACGGTCGAAATCCAAATGGCCATAAAAAGGATTTCGGCAGTCATTTTAGCAAGCCTTTTCGCGTAAAGAATAAACAGTATGGCAGCAAAATGCACATTTTGATGCATGTGGGAACGGGCTGTTTGATAGGCTCCTTAGTCCTTCGCGATGACACTCTGGTCTGGGTACGATATGAGAATATAAAAGCTTTAACGATGCGTACATGTCAGCGAAGCGTTGATGTTAGCTTGCAATATAGGACACAGTCGGTTATGGAAGGATAAAACCGTTACCACTTTGCTCTTGATGTCACTAAGCTTTACGAGTTATTGACTGTTGAGATGAATGCACCACGCATGACGATCAAATTTAATTGACTGTTAATGGTACATGTTTTACGAGGTTTTACGGATTGGTAACGATATTGAATACGGCAAATTAGAAATGATATTTTTATGCGGGTACAATCGTACAATTTAATTATGATAGGCATGTATAGGTATACTAGAGGCATACTGTTGAAAATCCAATTTATCTTGTTCTAACTAAATATACTTTATTATGTATACTTGGTCTTAAATCCATTATAGTCTTGGGGCATATTCTGTTGCTTGAAATTTCAAAAGCGATTTTCTTTGAAATATTCATAACAACAATCTCTTATTCAAAAAAACCCTTAACTAATGATTTTTTGGGCATTATAATACCAGTTGACATGCTGGACTTGCTTTGTAACCATCGCAATCGTCAAAAAAAGAGTTTCTGAAAAATTACTATAATTTCGTCCATAGTTGATATTTCATTAGACACATTGTTTTTGAAAACCTCAAAAAATTCGTTCCTTGATTATGTTTTTGTATAATTTTTATTAAACAATAATAATAATAAATTGCTCATCAACTCCACGGAAAACTAGCTACATTCAATCTCATCGAAACTATCTTATTGGCAGTCAATATTTCAACTGATCATTGAGACAGTTGAATGTAATGACAAAATATGATCCGATTCTTCTCTTATCTCTCAAAAAAACCAGTTGTTCGTTAAACTGATGTCTACCAAGAACATGCATTTAAACTTGTTATCGAGAAATCGAAGAAAGCATTCTTTAAAATTATATGCTCGTCTTTCAGAGGCGAACAATTCATAGCCAGGCGACACGACCACAGAAAGATGGTGCTGCTATTCCTGAACTGATGGAGCAATTTTATTTTCACAATCCATCTTTTCATTTCATCCTTCGTAATACCCAGGTCGGTACCCTATTGGTGTGCCATATCTCAGGACATTTGTGCACTATATAGTCACAATTTCACCTGCAGCTACCGGAAAAAGGTCATCAATGCTCCATTGCTTTTGGTGGGTGAAGAAGGAGAAACGAAAACAGCGTTTACTTGTTCACCAAGTCGAAGTATTTTTCTTATAAAAATGTATTGAAACGTTAGGAAGCTGGTTGAATATAATAGACGAAAAAAGCAAATCGAGCAGAAGGTATGGGCTTCAAAAATGACTACAGCTTTCCATACGCCAATCCAATCGTAGAGATCGTAGAGTCTGAAACTATCAGACCAACAGTACAAATCGGACTAGCTGTTATAAGGCTGTGTGTTTCGAAGGAAAACGTCACTGAAGAATTCATGAAAATGGTGGATTTGGATTGATTTTAATTGATTTGGATTTGGATTGATTTTAATTTACTTGACTTTTAATTTGAAAGCCTGAATATTCTAAAATAATAAACTTTGCCGACTTTTTTTAATTCGAAACAAACGTAGAAAACATATGTGATATGGCAAGCAAAGTATTCTCTTCGGGTGTTGAATTTGATGAAACTCAAAAGTAATTTTCTTGAATAGCGTAAATATTTAACCATACACTTCACATAAAGTTGAAAATATATCAAAACTGCAGAGAACTAAGAACGCTTTAATAATATAAACGCTGAGAAGAAATGGTTCTGAATAAAAAAGATCAGAATAAAAAAGATCAGGATTTTATGTTCTTTTTGTAGGAACTTCAAGTTGTAACAAAACTTTTGGTAAACAGTCCAGCTAAATTTAGATTGTTTCAATTCTTAAATTTTCAAGAATAATTGTTTTCTAATAATATAACAATGCACAGTTCGCTAACAATATGATTGGATGAATAGTTTAGAAGTATTTTAGCGTACACCTTATCTATAGTTTTGTAGCTCACAAATCTTCAGATATACAGAAAAACCGTTTCAAAATTTAATTTTCGACTATTTCAAAAGTTTTAGCTTGTTTCGAAAAGTAGTAGTATGATTTATGATGCAGTATGATTTTTGCAGTAAATTCACATTAAAATTTTTTTTGACGATGAAGAAAGAGAACTGGGTGCACTGCTGAGCGAAACGGTGTTTTTTTTTTATTCTGCGTGTTTAAAATATTGAAAACTTATTTTTGATGAGTTGCAGAGCGGGTTAACGAGAATAATTGTGTTAAAAGTGAAGAATAGTGATGTAGTTTACTCAGCAAGTTGAAGTACTTGCCAAAGCTTTGCAATAAAGTGTAGAAAATACTATTTTATCCAGGTGCAAGGCAGCAAGACGCAATGGCGGCGGTAACGACAGATAAGTAAAACTGTAGGAAGGGAGGGGGATTATAATCAGGAAAATATTGGAATGATTCTGGTGGTGGATGGATTTCACCTAACCAGAATCTTATGCTTTATTATTCGATTTTTCTATCTTTTTAATAATCTTTTTAAATACTATTTCTTAATTATGACTAGTTTGGCATTTTGTTCGCAAATTTGAGACTACGTTTTGGCAAATATGTGTACCTGCAAAGACGTCTTCTGTTTTGAGAGGAAGGGAGATTATAATCAGAAAAATTTTGGAATGATTCTGGTGGTGGATGGATTTCACCTAACCAGAATCTTATGCTTTATTATTCGATTTTTCTAGCTTTTGAATAATCTTTTTAAATACTATTTCTTAATTATGACTAGTTTGGCATTTTGTTCGCAAATTTGAGGCTACGTTTTGGCAAATATGTGTACCGGCATTTTTTTTTAATTTTTGGGGCTCTGGATGCACGGAACTTTGCCAATTTTTGTATTCAATAGGCGACTCTTGCGTAGACAAATAAAATTAATCGACCTAAAACACCGCGTCCCTACGCGTCCACAATGGTAGGAAGGAATAGAGCGGTCGTGCATGAATTGGTCTCAAATCAGGAAATCGCTTTTTAAGAACAAACGAACGTCGTTGGTCGATCTGTTAAGCAGAAAGCCAGATGTCCGGGTGACCGAGTATCTAGAGACTTCGCGTCGATACCTTCCATGAGTTCGTGTTTTATACAGATAGATTATCAACGCGATATAGTTGTCGGTTTTAATCTCACCGAGAAAACGAAAGTGGCGAGACGTTAACGTGGATAGAACTTTTGTAGCATTCGTAACATTGTGTAGTCGGCTGAGATAAATCAATGGGATATTCTTTTCGGTACTTACTAAATGATTTGCTAAGGAAATATTCGAATATTTTAGTCTGTCTCAATTTAGTCGCAGGTACGGATTCATCGCATGCTTTTTTTTTTACCGTGGTATATCAAACAGAATGAGTTCGGATCGCGTAGCAATTTTCGCGGAGGTTATTTTGAACTTATAGGCGCGATATTTGTTATTATGAACCCGGTACTCGAACTCAGCGCATCGTTTACCAAAACGAAACCTGCTGCAAACCCTACCCTTTTCTCCAACATCCCAGTGATTTCTCGTGGAAGTGCAGAGGTGTTCTCGGCTTCCAATAAAGCGAGTATCATGTCAACATATTCCTATACACATTCCTCCTTCGACCTGCATTCGGATGCGGCCGGCGCTGGTATTGCCAAATATAAAGATTAAGGTCACCAGTTTTTACACATCGAGGATGAATGTTAGTCCCAAGCATCATCCGTTGGTTCTCTGTGTAATTACAGCTGATCTGGCAATAACGGAGTAGCAACCGCGGGCGGTCAATCATGCTCATTAAAAATTTCTTGACGATGAACTATCTTAATGTGTCTGAATGTTCAAGATATTTCAAAATTTTATGAAAACAATTATTTTTCCAAGCTACGTCGTGTTTGTGTTACTCTAGCAACAACCATGAATTACTTTGGCACTTTCATAAGTTAGAAAGATGGCAGTCACTATTTTCACCACTAACAATCATCGCAGCAGCGCCCACACAACACAGACTATCATGCTATCAGCCTTATGATGAGCCAATTATCGTAGTTTTCATGTTGAGAGGCTCCCACAGTTCATAAAACTGACGACGTAGAAATAGATGACATACGCATAGTGGACAGCTATTTGTATCTGTATTTGTATAGGAACAAGTAAAATATATCTACTATTCTAGAGCTCCATGCAAAAACGTTAACCTAATAAGTTCTGTTGGGAATCCATGTTCAACCATAATCTGTGAAATTTCATTCCATTTCATTAATTCTATGCTACTTTGAACATAATCATATCCTTTAGATGTTCTAATATATCAGTTATAGAGCCCAGATTTGATATGCATGTGTGCATCTAATATAATAAGTTACGATTCTTTGGCAAATACACGCAAAGTTTTTACATGTTCCTTTAAAAACATTAACAAATAATCTCCTCTTCGTAACAAATTTGTTACCGTAAACCGGGGTGACTTTGATCACACTACCCCTCTTTTGGATATATGACAAAAAGGCTCTTAGTGCTTGGGATTTGTTGTAATCTTAGTCAGTGGATTGTGTTTAGATATAACTTCATTACTACTATTCATGCATTTCCTGCTATGAACTTAAAAAGTCTTTTTCATGCTAAAATATTAATTGAAAGTAAAGTTTATTTTTAGCTGCAATTTGTAAAGCTCATTTATTTTGTTCCCAGATTAGTTCTTCGGATAAAAAAATTAATACAACGATTTTAACTATTATTTTTGTCATTTTTCTCTCAAAGGCAATGTTGAGTGCAATAATCTCCATATTACAAATTTTCTTCTTAGCGACAACCCAAGACGCCGCGTAACATGCAACTTTGGACAATTGGATAAACCATATTCCACGTGGATTAGTTTTTTGATGATTTCAGATAGATTACCTTCCCTCTCCGTAGATAATTGTTCATATATGAGCTATGATCTCGGATTATCCGGTACGTTTTTTATTCAAATTAAAACTAAATATACGTGAGCTGAAGGCCCATACTGGACTGATTTATTTCTTTGATTCACAATGATCAAACGCAAAGGTCGTTAACGCGCATTCTGTCAACTCGGCAGTCTCGGTGCTATTGCATCGATAGGCGGCGCGAACAGAATACCACCTTGTTTGTCGATATAAGTGAATTTTATTTATTTGAGTTCATAATTTATATTCTAAGAATTGTGTATGAATTTTGGACATTCGCCAACATAAACTGTTCATTTACAACGTTTTGAGAGGCCCCTAAATCGCTTCTCATGTTTTTATACTCATTTAAGTCGGTTTTGTTGAAGTACTAAAACTTCACTCCAAATTCATCGAAATAATGAAATGATCGAAATCAGATCGACTTGAACTGTCCTACAGTACGGTCACATTTTACCAACAACTCGAGGCTAAGTCTTAGACTACCGAGAGATATTAAAATTTTGTTTTTCGCTTTCAACAGGCAATCTTTTTAAAAGACTACCTGTTGAAAGGCAAAGTAATAAATTTGTTTTTAAAGTTAACGAGTGTTTAGTGAATAAATTTGGTTTGAGATATTTCTAATTAAATTCTATAGTGAAGTGAAAGTGTAGTGAAGTTGTCCCGTTATGCCTGGAAAAAATAAAAAAGCTCGCTTTGATGCGGCATCAAGGAAACGTGAGGCATCTCCTCCAAGTGACACTGAAATTTCGACTAACAGGTATGATATTCTTTCTTCTGTTGAGGATCTAGAATTCCAAACTTCTCATACTGAGCATAAAGCCGTTATGAAGAAGGTTAAAGTTCCACCTATTGTGGTATCTGTAGCAAACTTTAAAGCATTTCGATCAGAACTTTCATCATTTCTATCGAATGTGAAAGTTAATTTTCAAATTGGTCGCCAAGGCGATATTCGTATTTTGGCCGAATCTTTTGATGGCCATAAACATCTTTTACAGTATTTGACTGAAAAGATGTATAAATTTTACTCTTTTGATGCCAAAAACGAGAGACCGTTCAAGGCTGTGTTGAAAGGTCTCTCAAATGATCAAAGTATTGATGAAATCAAAGATTGTTTGTCAGAATCACTTGGTTTTGCCCCCAACCAAGTAATTTTGATGGAACAAAAGGCAAATGCCAAAATTTTTCAAACTGGAATACACCAGGAAAATTACTTAGTACATTTTGATCGTACCAAAGTACATAATTTAAAATGTTTAGAAAAAGCACGTGTTTTATTCAACGTGCGAATAAAGTGGGAAAATTTCAAGAGACATGGAGGAATCCATAATCTTACGCAATGTCGGAATTGTCAAGCCTATGGTCATGGAACTCGAAACTGCCATATGGCTGCAAAATGTATGATTTGTGGTGACACTAGTCACACGAAAGATATCTGCCCGTGAAAGAGATCACTAATAGTTTCAAATGTGTAAATTGTGGGGGAAATCACAAATCATATTTCTTTTAATGTCCTGTAAGGTCAAAAATTATTGCTTCTAGACAACGTAGGAATTCTAAACAACCTGTTGTCAATGTGGGTAATCAAAAGACTTTCAGTACTGTTCAGGCATCACCAGCACTTTCATTAGCAGGTGTGTCTGTAGGTAATAATTTAAATTCAGATAACAAATTTCAGAAAAATAATCCTGT
Organism: Wyeomyia smithii; assembly: GCF_029784165.1. NCBI lineage: Eukaryota > Metazoa > Arthropoda > Insecta > Diptera > Culicidae > Wyeomyia > Wyeomyia smithii. The sequence continues at coordinate 119,753,194 of NC_073695.1, read as the reverse complement.
TCAGGCAACACCAGGCTGTTCATATGCCAGTGTCCTTTCAGGTAATATTTCAAACTCAAACAGTAACAAACCATTCGTGTTTGGTGCTGAAATATCAGCCAGTATTGATTTAGGTAATCCAACTCCCGAAAAGATTGAATACCTGCAACAATCCATGCTGCAGCTAATGTCCGTTTTGTTGAACTGTAACTCGATGTACGAGGCTGTTCAAGAAGGTATAAAATTTACAACTAATATTGTTATGGAATTGAAATTCAGCAATGATTTTAAATAATGCTGTAAATTTTCTAAATTGGAATGCTCGCTCTTTAAAAGCGAAAGAGGATGAATTTTTCAATTTTTCAACAGTCCACGATGTGCATATTGCGGTTGTGACTGAAACGCTTTTAAAGCCAAATATTGAACTAAAAAAGAACCCAAATTTTATAGTTCATAGGTTTGAAAGAATTGATGTTGCCGGTGGTGGAGTTGCAATAGTTATCCACCGTCGAATAAAACATCGTGTTTTACCCCATCTTGAAACCAAAGTTATCGAGAGTTTGGGAATTGAAATTGAAACAAGTATTGGCATTTTATTTATAGCCGCAGTGTATTTGCCTTTTCAATGCACTGGTGAGCGAAAAAATTATTTCAAGGGAGATTTGCAAAAACTCACAAGAAATAAATCATCGGTGATTTTAATGCGAAACATCGATCTTGGAATAATGCTCGAAGCAATTCCAATGGAAAAATATTGTTTAATGATTGCTCGGCTGGATTTTATTCAGTTTTATTTCCAAATGGTCCTACATATTATTCTTCTATTACGAATCCATCTACAATTGATTTGGTACTAACAAATCAAAGCCATTCATGCAGTGATTTATTAACTCATGCTGACTTTGATTCTAATCATCTTCCCATAACATTTTCTATTTCCCATGAAACTATTTTAAATCCCACTAGGTCTGTGATAAATTATCACAAGACTAATTGGGATAGATATCGTTCTACGATCGAGGAAAATGTGAATGATGATATTATTTTACAAAATAGTGCTGACATTGACAGAGCATTAGAAAATTTTAGCAGCTTAATACTCACTGCCCGGAATTTATCAGTTCCTAAGGCTCGAGTGAAATTTAATGCACCAATTATTGACAGTGAACTTCAACTCCTCATACGTTTGAAGAACATACGGAGACGTCAATACCAAAGATCTCGTGATCCTGCTTTGAAAATTATTTTTCAAGAATTACAAAAGGAAATTAAACATAGATTCACTCTCTTGCGAAATGAGAATTTCAGGAGAGAAGTTGAACAACTAAAACCTTATTCAAAACCTTTCTGGAAGCTTTCGAAGGTTCTTAAGAAACCCTTGAAGCCCATTCCAGTCCTTAAAGATGGTGATTGCATTTTTCTAACGAATGAACAAAAATCTCAAAAACTTGCTCAGCAGTTCGAGAGTGTTCATAATTCCAATTTGAACGTAGTGAGTCCTATTGAAAATGAAGTAAACCAAAAGTATGTTCAGATCACCACCCAAGAATTTCTTTCCGAAGAGGTATTGTAGACAAACTTGAATGAGGTGCGAACTATTCTCAAAAAACTCAAAAACATGAAAGCACCAGGAGATGATGGGATTTCCTATATTCTCATCAAAAGACTTCCCGAAAACTCTTTAAATTTCTTGGTAAAAATTTTTAACAGATGCTTTGCACTAGCACATTTTCCTACGAAATGGAAAAATGCCAAAGTCACTCCAATCTTAAAACCCGAAAAGAACCCAGCTGAGGCATCAAGTTATCGACCAATTAGTTTACTTTCCTCTATTAGCAAACTTTTTGAAAGAATAATTCGTAATAGAATGATAACACATATTAATGAGAACTCAATTTTTGCAAATGAGCAGTTTGGTTTTCGCCATGGTCATTCCACTACTCATCAGTTACTTAGAGTAGCAAATATGATTCGAACTAATAAATCTGAAGGCTATTCGACTGGAGCTGCTCTTCTAGATATAAAAAAGGCATTCGACAGTGTTTGGCATAAAGGTTTAATAGCTAAAATGTCAAATTCCAGTTTTCCGCTTTACCTTACAAAAATGATACAAAGTTATTTAACTGACCGCACTCTCCAGGTTAACTATCTAAATGGTAAATCTAATAGATTGCCTGTTAGAGCTTGTGTGCCTCAGGGGAGTATCTTGGGCCCAATCTTATATAACATTTTTACTTCTGATCTTCCTGATTTACCACCAGGTTGTGAGAAATCTCTGTTTTGTGACGATACAAGCATTTCCGCAAAAGGAAAAAGCCTTCGTGTTATATGCAGTCGGCTACAAAAAAGTTTAGATATATTTTCTTCATACTTGCAAAAATGGAAGATTTCCCCTAATGCTTCTAAAACACAGTTAATTATTTTTCCTCATAAGCCAAGAGCTTCATTTCTCAAACCCACCCATAACCACGTTATTAAGATGAACGGCGTGGTCTTAAATTGGTCTGATCAAGTTAAATACTTATGGCTAATTTATGATAAGAATCTTACTTTCAAGGAGCACTTTGAAAATATCCAGCCAAAGTGCAATAAGTACATCAAATGTTTATATCCTCTTATCAACAGGAATTCTAGACTTTGTCTCAAGAATAAACTGTTAATTTACAAACAAATTTTTAGGCCAGCAATGTTATATGCAGTCCCCATCTGGACAAGTTATTGTACAACCAGGAAGAAGACACTTCAAAGGATTCAGAATGAACTTTTGAAAATGGTTTTGAAGCGTCCTCCCTGATTTAGCACGAACGAGCTACATAGGCTCACCAATAGAAACATTAGAAAATATGTCAAGCCAAATTATCAACAAATTCCGACAAAAATCGTTGCAATCCTCAATTGCAACGATTAGCTCACTTTATAGTCAGTAAGATAGTTTTAAGTTTATATTAAGTTTCGTTTTATTCCCTTTATTCCTTTTTTTTCTTGACAAGTAGGTTTAATAATTTTCCTACAATTACATTATCTTAACTGCGGAAGCTAATAACATTCAATAATACTAAAAAGCGTACAAATATATATATAAAAGTGTTGAAATGTCACCATTTGTGGCAGAACACACAATACTAATTTTGAATAGATATTTTAGTACATAAAAAAATCATTACAAACTCCCCCCCCCCCTATAAAAAAAAAAATTAAATGATCGAAGTCATCCCGGAATAATGATTGGTGTGAACATTTCAGAGCATGTTCGAAAACAGCATGATTGTTGCTATACTTTTGAAATAGTGACTGGATCTAGCTCAATGCATGCCAGCAATTATTTTAAAAATATCGAACAATGTTGTATTCAGTATATGTTAAAAATATTTAAGATACATAGGAAAAAGGTAATCAAATTCAACTCAGTTTACGGTACTTAAAGAGTAGTAATATTTATCTCCAGTCAAGAAACAACACATATTGTCGCATATTTTGCACGTGTTACTAATGTCTTCCATCTCCAATTCATCCAGTATGCGTGTATTAGTTTGTTTGTCGTACGCATACGGAGTAGAGAAAAAATATGACAATTATTTTTCTCTCCGTCATACACTATGCCAACGTTGATGATTTCAAAGACTTCATAGACTTCTGAAAAACCCTGATCAAGCTCTGTAAACAGCATTAAAAAACATCAATAACTGCGTTCTTGCGAACGAATGCAAGCCATGTTGAACTCATCTAAGCCTGTTTGGTGATACAAAACTTGTGCCCATCTAGAAAACCCATGTTCACATCTCCGGCAACTCTGGTTCACACGCACTGTGTGAACAGTGTACAGGGTGAGGAATAATTATCAGCAAAAAAAAAACGAAATTTGAGTTGTCACCCTTTAAATGAAAAAAAAAATCAAAAGCAATCTCTTAAGCGCGAAAAAGTAAAAAAAAAATTGAAGAGTTTTTTTTAGTTTCATATCTTTGACTGTAGTTTCATAACTTTGACTATAACATTTATTATTAATATTTATTTTCTAAAATTCATCCCATACTGGGTCTTAATAAATTGGTGGCTGGGAAAAGCCACCTTGTAAAAGCACGAAGCGGTTCTCGAAACGGCATTAAAGCCCAGCACCTTGATGACAGGAAGATTACAAACATATGACAATACTTTTCTACACAATAACTTAATACCAACGCACAATTTAAAAATGTCAAGAGCCAAACATTTAATTTTTTTTCATTCAAATTGTACTCTTCTGCGAGATGACGGATGGGTTCATGCAAGCCATAATTAGCAACATGCATCATTGCTATAAAAATATTATTACCAAAAAGACTCATAATCTATCCTTTATTTGATTGCAACAGAAATCGCATGATGATATTATGTTTACCTTATTGTTGCTGGAAAACGGTAACAAGCTTTGATCTAACCACATAATGTTGAAATGGTACATCTTAGAACACTCGCATTTTTATACAGTTATCAAATCCACCGATATTGGATCCACATTCCACACATCACATCTCGAGACCAAATCGAAACAACCTTAAAAATCAAACACTTGCGAGGATATAATGAATTGCTTCATGAATGATGCATGTATCTTCGGACGAAATCCTTCATAAAGTTATAGGATTTCTGCAGATATATTCTGCGATAGGCAACGAAATCGCATAGAAAGATAAATTCTCCGTCTTACGATTTTAGGTGAGTCACATGGGACAAATAACAATCATGGATGTTTGCAATAAAGAAACCTTCAGTAATTGTTTTGTTATCTAGCTTCTTCCCAACATGTTACATTCGAACGTAATATGAAAATAGCCCACCCCTGTTGAATGATGGAAGTTAGCTGCAAAACCGTCTATCATTCAACTTGTCGAGTAAGTAATATCTACTTCTGCGGGTTATATTATTGGGTGGAAAAGGCAGGTGTGGACGATCCCTCTCGCAAGAATAAATCTATTTCATGTTACGCCTTAAGAAATAACCAGCTAAAGGCTTAAGCGGCCTTATCGGAATAGTTTCTTATTGGCTACTTAGTGTTATTTTTCTACAAACATTTTTTCTGCGCCGTTCAACAAAGCTCTCATACAAAAAAAAACACAAAGCCATTGGACGGCAACTGAGCAGAATCAGTTTTTAACGCTCCCCCAGTGCTACTTGCAGAGTTTCTCATCTCAACCGCCCCATCATCGTTGCCCGTACTAAACTGTTACAGAGGAAGGACTGAATAATTGAATAGCTTCGTGGGTCTTTCACGAGCATGCCGGGAATAATTCTGAATGATTTGGCATTCTAGCCAGCAGCGACCGGAGAACTGTGAACGATAAGAAGAAATTAGGAATAATAGCCGTAATCATACGATTTCAAATTCAAATCAGGACTACGGCTAATAATTAGCGTTGTACCTGTACGGTACATTTGGCGTTGTATTAGTTCGATGCACGGAAGTTTCATGTTCAATTTGGTTTTACCGGAGATTGTGGCCGTATAATTGAACGACCGTTTAGGGACTGTGTAATAGTTGTCTGAAAGTTGTCTGAGTTGTAGAAATGGGGACTGGATGTGAAGCGGCTTAGTTAAAAAGCTTAGTTGTAAACATACAAATACTACCGCACATTGTACCGCAGCACCAATTCTCTAGCTCTAGACTCTTTAGTGAAATGCTTGAATGTTAATTCAACAGCAGAAACAACCACATGCGTCCAATGTGTACCCGTGTTTACCAAATCTAAATGTGGCAGGTAATTTGCTACATCGTCTATTTTGATTGACGACCGTCGAGTTACGCATCTAAACGGACACTTCAACCAAGATTAAGATCATAAAAAGACGGGTCCCCTTTTTCCGACGCGCAGATAAACACAAAATCATTTGTTAGAAAACTGTGTCGCTAGGAGCGAGGCACCGAAACCGGATTCTCATTAAACAAATTGCAATCACCGAGCAGAGCCCTTTCAACCAGCAACAATTTGTCTGGCGGCTGCTGCTCCCATAAGAAACAGTTTGACCATTATTCTTATTGAAATCCGATAAAATCGTTTCATTCTCCAAGCGACGACCTGAAGGCAGCACAATACAGAAAGGTAATGTTGCAGCGCAAAAAGCAGTCAAAGTCGAAAGACAGTCCCTTCGGAAAACAATAATGAATGATTATGGCTGTAATTAAAAGAGACATCTTGGTCATTTCTTTCCATTTACTTCGCGAAAAAAAAACAAGCGAAACAATTTTCAATCAATATTTTAATGATGAATGGCGAATCATTTAACAATATAGTGTTTCTTACAGTGATTAAAAGAAAGTAACAATATTTTTACAATGACGCAAGTGTTAAAAGAAGTTTCTAGTATTCGCACTAGTACAGCATAACTTATATATTAAATGGGAGTTTCACTTATGTACAGTTTACGTAAAAAGTAGTCTTCGCTTAGTTCAATCATGTAATTTTAACTCTAGATCTGCAGCGTTTCAGAAAGTATAATTTTTTGCGAGAAATTTGCGATACAAAACACAATTTTAAATAGCTGTCATTCAGTACAAAAGTGACTAGCAAATTTGGTAAGTGTTGATGTGATGCAAAATGAAAAGTTATACCTCAGATACGGTTTTCTTTCGTCAAAAAATTACTTGCCACGTATAATCAAACGCCAACCCATTTACTTTCCTTCATAACCCGCTTATCGCGAAATTAGATTTAAAATTTATGCAGTCTGTGCAACAAAGTTATGCATACTGTTTTATTTTCCGCTTCTGTCGAGAAACATTGCAAACCTAATAATTCCCAACTCAAGGCAAGCGAGTTTCCATCCATCTGATCTTTATATGATGAAGAACCGCTATGTTAGAACAAACCAAAGTCCCAGGAAACATTGAGATTTTAGCAAAGAAAAAAAAACTAGCTACAAACACAGCATCGTTCTTGCAGCTTGGAATAGCAAAAACGAAATAAACGAAACGGGACTAGTAAAATGGAATAAAACCTAGTAAAAAGTATCCTAGCACATGGCAGCAGCACCCTGGCCAAACAGAAGAACTGCTCAGTATAATAAAGCTTGTTCAGTGAAAACCGTAGAGTCAACATAAGAGTACCTGAGGCCAAGAAGCCGTATCCTAAAATTATTGTTGTATCATGTTTAAGAGGCCCCAAGCAGCTAAAGGCATCCGAATATGTACGTTCCCGTCTGAGCAGGAGACTGCTCATAGACTAAGAACAGTGTCTTGCTAGAGAAATGTTCTCCTGCACCATTTCGGAAGTGAAGCACACAGTGGAAACGAAATGGTTTTTAATGTTCCTATTGGTGTGATTTGGTCTTTCTCGAAAATAAAAAAAAAAAGATCAATAAAGTTCGTACACTTTATGTCTAACTAGTTAGTTATACTTTAAGCTAATTACAAACAATTTTTTGATACACCATGCAGAGACAAATTTTTGATCAATACATTCTCTATTTGTCTTCATTTGATTATACTTTTTTCAATGATCAAAGAAAATAAAAAAATGGGTTTAAATTTTTTCAGAACTCACTTGTGCGAATTCATTACATATTTCGACAAAATATATAATTTTGAAAATAAAGGATTAAACATACACCACAGTACAATGTTTGTTTGTGTGACGATATGAGCTGATATCGAGATCTATCAAATATGTTGACAACAAATAACAAATAACAATAATCGTCCTAACATTTTTCATAAAACAGTAAAAAACCTTGGGGCAATCTATTTCGTGTGCATCCTGCTTATTGGAACGATATTTTCTTGGAAGCTTTTAACATCGTTTTACGCTTGTGAAACGAAACCGCTACCACAAAGATGAGTTACAGCCACGACCAGAGAAGCGAGATCAGATATACGGTTACGCTTGCAGAGAATTTAATCACATAATTTTGATCAAATACGCTAGCCTGACGAAATCTTGCATTCGCGAAGTAAGCGGAAATTATGTTACGCTCTACAGAATTTGTCAATTGTAGACGAAGTGAGATGGACTACCAAAAGCGAAAAAAAAGACTTGATATATTTTGTGCTATCTGTTTATTTTTAATCACGACTCATTTTTGATTCATTTTGGTCCTATGTAATAAGGTATCGATGATCACAAATTTATGGTGTTTCGGCTTGCAGTCTTCTCTTAAAAAAAAATCAAAACAGAAGTTTGTCTACTGTCCTACGTTTCGGCTGAGTGTATTTAGCCTTCTTTCGGGAATTACTGTATAAAACATTTTAACAATTTAGTGTGAGGAGTGTATAGGCGTTGCGTGTACTTACTAGGTTTCTGTCTATCGTCATTAACTGTAATATTTCTACGTGTAAGCGTCCTGTTATGTACATCAAAGGTGTTTGATTGTTCTATGTGCTTTTGAAAAATAAACTTTTTTGTATGATTTTTAAACTTCACTATACTTTACTGCTTCGGCGTGTTGTCACTACTCTTGTGGGTATTACTGTAATCTAGTTTATGCTGTTTACTATCTGTTGCTGTTTGTTTCTGTGTTTGTCTATTGCATGCAAGATGCCAGCGAATGTAGCATTTAGTCCGTCTACGTCGGTGCGTTTGTTGACTGTGGATGTGTCGTTGTAGATCCATACCATATCGAGCAAGCTCAGAGATGATTTCCTGTATGTGAAGTCCAATATATTGGTTTCGGTAAGGTTAAACCGTTGACGCTCGTCGATACAATGGGAGATGAGTGCTGTTTTCTCTCTGAGAGAACGTATTGCGGGGTCGGTGTATGGAAGTCCTGAGTTCAACAGCTGATCGAGTTTTTTTATGTTGCTCTGGTGGTTGGAGAGTCTGCTCTTAAGCAGATTGCCGGTCATGCCAATGTAACTTTTGTCACAGTTGCTGCAGGGTATTTTATATATGACATTATGTTTAAGTAATGCGGGAACGGGGTCTTTGATCTGGGTGAAAAATTTGCTCACGGTGTGTGTACATCGCGTTGATACACAAATTTCTGGGTACTGCTGTTTCAATATCCTAACTATATGGGGCGTTAACATCGGTATATACGGTATCGACCGATATATTCTTTCTGCTGCGGGTGTATTGTGGGTGGTTTGGATGTTCTTAGCGGTTTTCATTCGATTCCAGCATCGATTGGTTAAACTGAGAGGATAGTCATTTAATTTAAGCTGTTGAACTAAAATGTTTCTCTTCTGGGTATCAGTTAAGTTGGTGGATAGATCGTTTACTCGTGATATGAAATTGGAAGCTATATTAATTTTTAGCGACAGTGGGTGGATGGATCGGTAGTTCAATAGTCGTCCGGAGGCAATAGTTTTCGTATAATATTCAGTGCGTATTGAGTTATCAGCTTGTCGTATGAGTGTCATATCCAGATATGCTAGTCGTCCGTTCTGTTCCTCTTCTATGGTGAATTGAATGTTGCTATGATATGAATTGAAAGCTGTCAGTATTTCGTTTTTCTTATCTTTGGGAATTATAAGAAACAGATCACAGAAACCTAGTAAGTACACGCAACGCCTATACACTCCTCACACTAAATTGTTGAAATGTTTTATGCAGTAATTCCCGGAAGAAGGCCAAATACACTCAGCCGAAACGTAGGACAGTACACAAACTTCTGTTTTGATTTTTTAAGAGAAGACTGCAAGCCGAAACACCATAAATTTGAAATCGTTACAGTCGAAATAGACCTCGGATGATCACAAATATGTTTAGAGCCTGAACGATTTGTTCGATCGGTGTAACGTCTTCGGCCAAGTTGTATGTAAAAATTTTGTCTCTCGAAAAAAAATTGCTTAAACTAAAGCACATTGTTCTCGAACAATGTGTCACAAAGAGTAGCACAAAGTGTTATTTTTGTTCTTTCATTCTTGAAGTGTTTTTCAATTGGTAATATCTTTCATACTCACTCCGTTTCTGCTCTCTCTCTACGTGTCTGTTGATAAGGCATTCCACGGGTGACGTTTCACTGCTTGGACGTTTGTTATTGTTGTTGTTTTTTAAGTTGTGAAACCAAAACACAACCGAACACGAAATCTTTTTATGTTGAGAAAAAGATCTAAAGTGATATTCTATTGTTGTGTAAAGGATTGTCACTAACAATTCTAGAGCAACCGATCGGACACACCAGAAGCTGTGAAAAGTTGAAAACAAACTGAGATCAGCTTATCGCAACTGTCTCGTGGATTGCCTTATTGTAAAAATGTACAGCTAACATTCCCGTTTTAACGTGACGGAAAATTGAAAATAACAGCCCTGCTGCTTTTGTTTTGAGCCGTGTCAAATATGTGTTGTATTAACAAACAGCCAGCCCTGTCCTCTATACCATTGCAATAACTAACTAAGTGATAATCCGTATTGATTGGATTGTGAACCATTGAAACCTTTAGGAATAGCTGACACGATCAATGCCGAATGTACATAATACATATTTTAGTGTATTCATTCCGTCAACAAAGCGGTATCATTCAGCGTCGAAGACTCGACAGAAACGGACGTGCAAAGTGGTCGTTCCATTATAGTTCGGTCTGTGTCTACAAAACAAAAGAGAAGATAATCCGCGTTCAAGGCCAACCGGCTATAGTGTGTTGTGTCGCTACGTGAAGTGATTCCGTACCCGGCACACTGCGGTGTGGCTGTATTGCTGCGAAGCTACCGGCTGCAGTGAATAGGTAATCCCCATTCAAGGCCAACTGACAAGTGAGTTGTGTCGCTGCGTGAAGTGATTCCGCACCCGGCTCGCTGCTGTGTGGCTGTTTTTAGCTTCGAACGATCGGACAACCAAACCTACTGCAAGGAAACAGGAAAAACGTACGTGATCTTGTCGGCCCTAGTGCGCTAGCTCAGAACAAGCCCATGCAATAGCTTGCTCTGAGCTCTTCACACGCGAGTATGGCGTTTATATACCCGCACGAGACGTGGACATCGACGGTGTCATAACCGATTCGAGTCTGTCGATCGAGTGTATTTTGGAAAGCGGCTTTGGCTGCTTCAAAAATTCTTTGTGCCACAATTTAAGAGTAAAGATTATCGATTGCAAGCAATTGCGGTCTGTGTCTGTAGTCGGCGGCACAAAAGTGTACACTCCGTCAGACTGCATTGCCTAGCCACGTCTCGATCCACCGGGATCGTCTCCCTGTGCGATTATATGTGCCCCGCGTCATAAACTGTCTGAATTATAAGCAGTTAGGCCACATCGCCGCCTATTGCTGCAATGAGGCACGCTGGGGCAAGTGTGGAGAGAAATATGCTGATGACGCCGGAAGTGGAAATAATGACAAATGTATTCACTGCGGGGAGAATCAGCATGCGCTCTCGACAAGTGCGGTGTATATGCAGCGCAGGGATAAAATAAAACGGTCTCTTAAAGAGCGTTCAAAGCGTACCTAAGCTGATATGCTGAAAAAGACCAGTACCACTTCTCCCATAACATCAAACCCCTTCGATCTGTTATTCTCTGATGAAACTGATTCTGACGATTCACCAGCGGGAACATCTTATGCCAATCCTGAGGAGTCTAGAAAGAGGAAAAATATTCCCTCTCCTAAACTTCCCCGAAAAGATTTCCCAAAGTGGGATGAAAGTTACAAACAAACCAAACAGTGCTGCGGAAAACCCTAAGCAAACTCTTCCTGGGATTGCAAATTCAAAGTCCCAGAAGGAGTTCCCAGCCCTGCCAGGAACATCTAAAACCCCAGTTATTTCTTTTGCACATCCAGTTGATGAAACAAACTCTGGATTTGTGATATTCTCTGACATTGTGGACTAGATTTTTGAAACTTTCAATGTACCCGACCCAATTTAAGTTTTTCTTACAGCATTCCTCCCAACAGTTAGATCATTTTTGAAGCAGTTGACTGCCCAATGGCCCCTCCTTGCAGCGATTGTATCCTTCGATGCCTAATTCATCTGCTTATATTAAGGATTCCATCTCTGTCTTACAGTGGACTTGTAGGAGTATTTTACCAAAAACTGATTCGTTTAAAGTTTTGTGAAATACAAACAAATGCGATGCATGCATTTTGTGAAACTTGGCTTACTTCGAATATTGATATCAACTTTCATGATTTTAACATTATTCGCCTTGATCGAGACACCTCATATGGAGGAGTACTTCTAGGGATTAAGAAGTGCTATTCTTTCTATCGTATTAACCTCTTCTCAATTCCAGGCATCGAAGTTGTCGCATGTCAAATGACAATACAAGGTACAGCTTTGTATTGCCTCAATATATATTCCCCCCAGAGCACAGGTTGTGCAATGGTTGCACTTCGATTTAATAGAACTTCGTTCCTCGACGCGTTTGATTTTGGGAGACTTCAACTCTCATGGCGTGGCTTGGGGTTCCCCTTACAATGATAACCGCTCCTCTTTAATCTATAACCTTTGCGATGACTTCGACATGACTATTTTGAACAACGGTGAAATGACACGTATCCCGAAACCTCCAGCGCGCCCAAGCGCTTTGGATCTTTCCTTATGTTCGATGTCGCTACGGTTGGATTGCACATGGAAAGTAATCCTAGATTCTCACGGTAGCGACCATTTGCCTACTCTAATTTCAGTTACTAACGGGTCAACTCGCACGCGACCAATTGATATTCCGTGTAACCTCACACGGAATATCGATTGGAAGTTATACGAGGAAATGATTTCAGAAGCTGTCGAATCGTTTCAACATCACCCACCACTTGAAACATACAACCTCCTCGCGGGCTTGATTCTCGATGCCGCGTTGCAAGCCTAAACGAAGAAATATCCCGGCGAAACAATCAAAGAACGGTCTTCTACTCCGTGGTGGGACAAAGAGTGCTCCGATGTCTACACAAAAAATCCGACGCGTTCAAGGCCTTCTTTTGGGAGAAAGGCGAACCCGACGACTTTAAGCAGTATTTGGAGCTTGAAACCAAGTTTAAAAGCTTGGTCCGAGCAAAGAAACGCGGATATTGGCGTCGGTTCGTGAACGAAACGTCGAGGGAGACATCGATGAGCACTCTTCGAATCACAACTCGAAAAATGCGGAATTGCATAACGGTCAACGAAACCGAGGAGTTTTCAAGTCGGTGGATATTTAATTTTGCCAGGAAAGTATGTCCGGATTTTGTTCCAACGCAAAACATTGTTCGCGATGCGTCTCCGGGCCACGACGCGATAGAATCACCTATTACGATGGCAGAATTTTCAGTTGCCCTCCTGTCCCGTAACAATAACGCGCCTGGGGTAGATAGAATCAAATTCAGCATGTTGAAGAATCTACCCGGCACTGCCAAGAGGCGCTCATTGAACTTGTTCAATAAGTTCCTGGAGCAAAACATTGTGCCGCAGGATTGGAGGCAAGTGAAGGTGATCGCCATCCACAAACCGGGAAAACCAGCTTCTGACCACAACTCTTATAGGCCGACTGCAATGCTGTCCTGTATCCGGAAATTAATGGAAAAAATGATACTCCGTCGTTTAGACCAGTGGGTCGAATCAAATGGTCTGCTATCAGATGCTCGATTTGGTCGCCGCCGTGCCAAAGGTCTTTCTTTCAACAGATATTCGGCTAGTGTATGCTCGCAAAGAACAAATGGCGTCTGCGTTCTTGGACATTAAGGGGCCGTGTGATTCCGTTTCTATTGACATTCTTTCGGGTAAACTTCACCATCAAGGATTCTCTCCAATCTTAAACAATTTTTTGCACAATTTGTTGTCCGAAAAGCACGCATGGCGATTTGGCAATTTTTCGCATTAGCTACATGGGTCTTCCCCAGGGCTCATGCTTAAGCCCCCTTCTTTACAATTTTTATGTGAATGACATCGACTTGCAGACGACAGCGTGGTCTTTGTTACAGGAGCCAATACCATGGACAATGCGTCTACTTGGGCTTACAGCTAGGTATCGAGCTCTCTCCGGAGAAGACTGAGATAGTAGTTTTTTCAAGGAAGCATGAACCTGCTCAGCTCCAGCCACAATTCTTGGGTAAACCGGTTTGGTACACAAGTATCTGGTGTCGTTTTGATGCACCCGATCGATTCCGATCGATGAAAGATGTAAAGCACCCTCCGTATTTCCTGGGGAAAATACGGGAACATTTGAGTGCTTTTTCCGAACAATCTATTCAGATTACCTTAGTGTGGGTCCCTTCTCACTGCTCGATACCGGGCAATGCGAAAACGGACTCTTTGGCTAAGGTGAGCGAAACAAACGGTGACATTTATGAAAGACCAATTGCCTTTAATGACAACGATCATCAGTTGGCAAAATTCTTGGACCAGAGGGGAACTGGTAAGATGGTTACATTCCATTATACCCAAGCATCGACGGACCCGTGGTTCAAGGGGTTGGATGTAGTTCGATTCGATTTCATTCGCGTGATTTCTCGGCTTATGTCCAATCTCTACAGATTTGACACGCATCTCCGTCGTGTTGGGCTCGGGGAAAGTGGTATCTGTGCCTGTGGTTAAGGTTATCACGACGTAGAGCATGTTGTTTGGCCATGTCTTGTACACCGTGATGCCAGGTCTTAATTTATAGCTTCCCTTCAGGTCGAGGGTAGACAACCAGCTGTTCCTATTCGTGACGTCTTGCCGAGTCGTGACCTACCCTATATGTCCCTTATATACGTTTTCCTAAAATCCATATATGCCCCAGTCTAGTCCCGTTCCCCTCCACCTACTCTCAACAAAACACGTTGAACCTCTAGCACAGAACCAGAACAAAAACTGATGGATCCGTGTTAGTTTTAAGTTAGACGTAGCTTCAGCTCGTAGTCGGCAGCGAGGATAAAAAAATTGCTTTGAGTTTAAAGTCATCAGATATAATTGGCGCCGTTAAACATTAAATTGTATTTTTGCCGTGTAAAATATCCATGAATTACCTAACACTCTTCGGAGGGAGAGGAGGTACCCTTCAGCGTTACGAATTGTTACATCGGGAAGGGGGTAGGCGAAATTAGTGTTACGTTACGATATCTTTCAATATCTCCTAACCTATAACAAAACATGCAATGAACTTTGAAACTAAACTAGCGGAATATCGGATCAAAATAACGAAACTACACCTGAGTATACCTGATTCATATTTTGCGTTTCTGCACAAAACAAAAGCAATGATCATCTATTTCACTTGATTCTCTGCTCTTTAGCAATTTGAGGCTTTTAGATATCCTTCAAAGCGTTAACCTCATTAAACTTACGTTACCTTCTTCGTTGACAACGTCCATTACTACCGTGCAACTTGCTTCCGAGAAACAATCAAATTAAATCCCAACGTTGTTGTGAGAAGCATTCCTCCACTAGGAAAAATGCAAAATTAAAATATCGCGCATCCTATACAGAGAGCTTTCGTGTGCTTTTAATTTCTTTCTAGCATGAGATATTTTCTTACGCCACCCAAATCACTATTTAGCTGTGTATAGGGAATGTCACTAGGCAAGATTATGACAGTCTGGGGCCACCGTCAGTTGCGCTCATGCAAATCTAATTCCCGAGGAGCTGGTTCCTATCCTGGTTGACAACCCTCTTTCGTCCTATTATGAGCCACCTGATACTGATTCCCGCGTGCAAAAGAATCCCAAGAAGACATTAAACCAAGGCAACGTGCATTATCCAGGGTGTCCCAATGTTTCAATGTTATTTGACAAATGAAATCGAATCATACGAAGCTCCTTTCAATGGTGAAACTCCTTTCAATTAGTTCCTGTTTAATGCACACCCTAGCAGACTGGTTACTATCTAAAGAAGCCCCATGATGAAACAGAAGGTGCCACGCATACAGAAAGGGGATTAGAATTACGAAATAAATTAAAGTAATGAGCATTTAAGCTTGTTTGTACCTGATTCCTGGCAGCCCAGGCTGTCGGTTGTTCATCTTGGCTCCGGCCAACATCGGGATCACTAATGGAAAGTGTGCACAGCAATCTCACGGCCGTGCACAGCGTCGTTTTGGTTATACTGCGGGAAAACTTGCTCCTCGACAACAGGTGCCTTGCAAAACACTTCCCACGCACTGAAAGGTTTAACAACCAACGACTGATGTATGTCATTCTATCATCTAACTTCTACTCACTTGATGGCGAGAGGAATGTTCTATAGAGAAGGCGTTTGTTTGACATACTTGGCGTATTTACCCACTTTGCAATCTGGATTCCTGTAAGAATTACTAACGGTGCTTAAAACGACATTTTGCTAGAGTTTTTTTATATAAAAAAATCATTTAGAAGACTGATTTCCTGTTTTTTGTGCTACACCAGAAAGGAATGCAAAATTGAATCATTAGCTCCTTCGAAACAGGTCAACAGTTGAGTATAATCAATCGTGGATTTTCTGTTGCTTGACCCCTGCCGTGCTATTAGTCTGCGTCTTGCGGAACCTTCGTTTTCCGACATTGAGCAAACCAAAAACACTGCGCGGCCGGTAGAGATTGTCTCATTAAATTTGCTGGAAATGGATAAGGAGCTGTCTCGACAACAGCCAACTGCTCATTTCTTGCTGGAGTGCCTTTATCTAGAAGAGACGAGTGTAACCGCCGTTGCTTGCAATTAAAATTGAGAAGCAATAATTGCGAATAATTAAACGTTATTTACCGGGTTTATAGTTTGCTAGATCACTCGCAGTATTGAACTTGCGCGCAGCAGTAAACATGTCGTAGTATTTTTGTGTGCATGGTGCACATGAGGATGCAAACTTTTCTTCTAGTGGTCAGGGATTATATATTCAGTTAAAAAAAATTTTTAATCACTACATTCAACTTCAATGATTAACTCATTATTCAGTGTAGAATATTTTTAATTGACTACAATATAATATAAAACAAAAAAAAAACGACTTTACATTAAAAGCAATTCCAGTGCATCATATAGCGCAAATATTCCATGCAATCATGTCGCTCAATCATGGCGATGGGTTCATCAATCAAGTTCTTTTTAATATCAATTGTTTTGTTCCATTCCATTTTTTAATGCTCTGAATTTTAAGTTTTACCGAATCGAACGCATCATATTTCGATATGTTTACTGTAGAGAGCAAATGAAACCATCCGTGAGGGAATCAAGTATATCCATCGTTGACTGCGAATGAAATACTTCAAGGCATGCGCAGTCTTGATCAAAATATTTCAGTTCATTAGTGAACACACGCAACGTTCGGTTTGTGATATCAGTATAGTAGAAAAGATACCATGAGATTCGTCTCGATTTCTTATTATATATAGCATCAAATAGCAGATGTGCATGAACGAGTATGATTTTATTGTATAATTAATGAAGCAGCTTGCATATGTGATATAATTCATCATTTAGCAGCCTTTTCTGGAGGATACGGGATAAATTAACATTAGCTTATCTAAATAAAAGCAATGCTGCTATAAATCACACACAAAAACAGTTGCTTCTAACTCAAAAAACTTCTCTGCTCCGAGATTAACTGCAATCTATCGACTTCAATAAGAGTTGTATCTTTATTTTTTTTTTTCATTCGGAGATGTAACTGATGCACCGCGGCTTTTGGATTTTTGAAACAACAGGCAGAAATTCATTCAGTCATGTAATGGATTGACAAATTAGAGTAACCGCCATTTCTACGACGCCAATTTCTGCTACCCTCTTACGCATCTCTGCAGTAGAATTAGCTCCAATAAAAATTGCATTAGATCTCGCGGACACCTCAACAGTAATCAAATGGTCATTCTGTATAATAGTATAACGGAAAACTTGACCCTGGTGCTTTTTTTGTTGTTGTTGTTGGACGATTTTAGCATAATAACTTGACGAGAGTGGGCGTCAACTCAATCCCAATATCGGTTCTCATAGTGACTGGTCATGCGCCTTTATAACGCCGATAGGTTATTGAAATAAAAATCTAAAATATGTTGCATACAATAGCGAGGTACACAGAATAAGAGATTCGGTTGAAGCCCAAACCGTATTCAAAACACGTTCGACAATGTTTAAAATTTGTAGCGCGGAGAGAAATCAATTTGAATCGCTAAAAACGAACCTCAAACTTTTATTTCTCAACAACACAATCACAATTGACACATTTTAGATTTTAATATGGTCAAATTAGCATAAAATTTCGGCTCTATTATCATCAGGTTTGACCTATTTTCGTCTGGGGGGGAAGGGGGGGGTTTAAGGAAGTCATAGAGAACTCATATTTTACAGAAAGGTACTCTGCATTATGAGAAATCATCATACAAGAATTGAACGTTTTCGGACATCATTTACCCCCCTGACGAAAATAGGTAATACCAGACGATAATAGAGCCGATACCCTACTTGGTCGTTTTATGCTGAAACTAGACGTTATTTCATAACGTTTGGTAAACTTTTCATGGAGCTTTTAGTGGTCAACTCTCACCTCTCTTCGTCGTCGAGATAATTTTTGAAAATCTTTGATATATTTACGAAATTTTGTTTTTTATATTTTTCATAATTCTCCACCAACAACCATAGAATCATCAAAATGTGTGATCAATATTTTAGATTTCTTTTAGAATATATTACCTGATTAAGTTTGCTGAAACATTGGCTCCTTTCATTCCTTTGTTAAATCACATTCCTATTTTAAATAACTAATCCGGTTCTGGCTACACAATACAGTAAAGTATTTTTTACACGATTCTATGTACTGTGCTGAAAAAACCGTGTAAAAACCCGCGTTATTTGGAAAAACGACAAAAAAAATGCGTTTTTTGGAAAAACGTCGTAAAAAAATGTGTGAAAATGTAATTGTGTAAAAAACACCCTACTACAGTCTATTGCCGTTACTGGTACTTACTGTAACTATTTTACGCGTGGACAATAAATCGTGCAAAAAAATGTTAAAAAACGCGTTATTTGAAAAAAACGACGTGAAAAACCGCGTTATTTGAAAAATCGTTGCGAAAAAAGTTGAAAATGAAACCATGTAAAATGAAACCGTGTAAAAAACGAGTAAAACAAACTTTACTGTATCCTTGTTGAGTGCCTATGGATATGAGGACTTTCTTCAGTGAAGTTGTAGATAAACCGATAAGAAAGAGCTGCTGAACACTGCAATCTTCTATCTGTACGTCTGACATGACAAAATAAAGTTTTTCGAGGAACACCCCCCAAAATTATTTTTTAGTTCATAACTTTTTGTGTGATCGTCGAAATAATTCAAGATGTTTTAAGGTTTTATTCATTTTGCTATGCCTCGCAACTTTGTAGAATATATTGCTTTGATATTCTCATTTGTTGACAAGATATTTCCAGTTTTTCGTTGAAAAAAAAAAACTGGAAAAAAAATGACGGCTGTTACATATTTCCATAAATCTTAGTTCAATCCAACTAAAATTTCCACATAATTTCAAACAATGCAAAATATTTTGAACAAACCCACAACAAACAAAATCATTATGACAGTACTAGCACCAGTTAATACTTCATAAGTGTAATGATTTTGAGCCATCCAATACATTGAACATTCGCTAGAGCACCAAATGCGTTATGAAAAAGACACATCCGTTGTACTGGTTCCAAAATAGCACATTAGATGTGTTAACTTTACACAAAATTGATGTGGTTCCGCACTATCCAACTTTTGCGTGTAGTAGACACCTCGATCAACCACACACACGGTTGAAGTTTCGCCACCAACTGAATCGTCTCGTAGATTCTCACCAGTTAGTAAGCCGCTGTACAATGTGTGAGAGAAACTATCTCTCAGTTACAAAAATAACTTCCACAAGGTAGTGTGTGTGGTTGTTAGATGCGTGCTTGGAACGGGACACAATAGCAGAGAATGATCGATATTATTGTTAGGAGAGTAATTCATTTGGAAAAAAAACACCATGCCGGAGACATCGGATAATGCGGATTCGTGTCCCGTCTGGATGAGTAATACCTACTTTTTCTAAGTCTAAGTCACACCTTATGACCTTGTTCATTTTTCGCATCCCCGTAAAATTACATGGATTGCCCAGTTTACTTAACTTAAAATGTAAGTTATGTTATGAATGTTGCCCTGATTACATCCCGACGAATTCGCCGTTTGTCCAAATCGATGAGTTTGCATCTTTGTTCGCAGCTAGGTCTTCGGGGAGCAAACGAAGAAGTCTCCTCATCAAAGGCTTCAAAATAATAATTGTTGAAAGCGGAACAAGCGACACAGGGAAATAATACTTTGCGAAAGAGAACCTCGTAGATAATCATAAACTTTTATCCAAGAATGTACAAAAACTATAAAATAAATTTATAGTTCAAGTGCTCTATTTTGCCAACTTTATCACAACAAAAGTATTAAAAAACTTTTAAAAATGCTGTTGCTCATAATCAATTTGATTTTTTTAATTGTTAGCGAACTCGAAAAATTTTACAATGCTCATTTGAAAAAAAAAAAATAGAAATCAATCTGGACATTAATCATTGTTTTTCATGTACCCGGTACAGAATGGTTGGTAACACGCTTGGCACCGAAATGAAAACGGCATTTTACTTAACTCGATACCTATCAAAACAGCCAGCTTAACAAACTATGTGAAAAGATTCCTGTTTCCTTCGGTTATCATCCTGTTGCGTGCCAATCAAAATGACAGGCTATTTTCCACTGTTTTTAACATGGATATTTACAACGAAATTGGTTCTCTGTCTTACTTACAGTCTTCCTAGTCCAATATCATTTACAGTGGCTGGTTCTTTCTGGCTCACACTGAAGTGGAAGTTGGAAAGTTGCAGGCGGAATTCGTATTTCCCATCGATCATGAACGAAAACCGCAGGATAAGCACACAAAAAATGTGTGAAATATTTTATCATAATAATAAATTTACTCAAATAGCATTTTTTCATATTTAAATTCCTTACTCATCACTATATGTTCACGTTCCGGATGGTTTAGTATTTTAAGAGGGTTGCAGAGAATTATGTCAACGATTTCAAGATGATTCTGTCTAGCTGATGCCGAAACGAATACGTTCTTCGGTGGTGGTGTGACCTCATTCCTTTTACTGGGAAAGATTTTCGTCCCGTTGCTCAATCCTTCCCGAATACAGTGAAGAATGCTGACAGTCCTGTGTATGTGGAAAATATGACACCAGATATACACTTCATATATATATCGACTGAGGCCGGAGCGGAAGCGTAAACACACTCTGTATCGGTAAATGGAACACTCCTTGCTTACTAGCTGACTAGCAGGCAAGGCGTAGCTCGTAAGAAAATATCATACCATGGCTCGAACGAAATATGGCGGGATGGTAGACGCGAGAGACCGTCTGAAATGTGCTGCCACGATATTGCCAATAAATTTCAGACATTGTTATGCAAGCATTAGGATTTTGTAAGCAGAATATAAATAACTATCAACAGGCGAGTTGGTAGCCCATATGCCTAGTGATCACAAGGATACATGAGGATTTTCATTATTACACGGCTAAAATGTATCCCCTCACGTTTGAGATAAACACGGGGTGGAGAAAACGCGAACAAGGCAAACATCCCAGTCATATAAGCACCATGACGGCTTTGTGGAAGAAAAAGAATTAGATGAGTCTTTGCCTGTCGTTCATGTGGTTCTACGGAGGGCTTAAAGCTAACTAAATGATCTTATTGGCAGACAACAGGCAGTAATAGTTTGGCGATATCATCAAGAAGACCTGTCATTAGTTGCTCAATGAAAACTACTGGTGAAAATTGATTGTGATATTTTTCAACCACATAGCGCAAATCAGAATAAAATAATATTAAATTTTCAACTCATATATTATCAAAATTTATATGTAGTATATTTTAGCATGCACTAAAATTATTTTGAATGGTGAATAGTTATAAATCGCTTGACCTTAAATCAATAATTAAAAACCGACTGACCTGTTAATTAAGTAACTTTTTATTAATCAAATTATTTTTCGTTACGCAGATGTACACAACATCAACGCTATTTAGAATCTACAGGCAACTTCCTGCACAAGCGACCAATCCAACAAAAGTGAAACATCCTGCAAAGAATGGTTCACTACCGGTCTATTACAATAGGAAATGTTTCAAAATTACAATCCTTCATTCACTGTTCCGCTTCGACGATCGACATCCGTTGAAGGATAACAGCACATTGCATTACCGCCCACCGTCTAGGACGTTCCGAAATGAATTCCAATCTCCAGCTTGAAATCATGTATTTAATCAAAGTCTCCATGGAAATTGTTTGAATTATTCTTATTTTCTACGTGCGTCGAGCGTTCAAGGATGAAAAGATTTATTAAAATTACTTGTCCTGATGGGTGTACCTTGGAACGACTACAAAACCATTCAATTTCCTGCTCCGCTCTCGCTGCTTCACAGGATAGGGTACAAGATACCACTTGCACGTGAGTGCGGTAACAGCAAAAGTGATGAACGGATGAGAGTGACGTAAGATCTTGCATAAGAATCCGGATCTTATACATTTGGAATTTATTTTTACGTGGATTTCGTAGGTTTCACGGTATTCAGCTAGCGAAAGTACCATTAAAATATAAAATATGTTCAAACATGTAATGACTATACTCACCGATTTGATGTTCATTTTTTGTTGGTTTGATAAAAGTAACTTTACAATTTTTCTACATTGTATCAGTTCTTGACACTCCGTCACACGTGCGTTAAATCCTGGAAGATGCGCTGAGCCGTAGCAAACGAAAGCAGAAATCAAGTTTGCAGGAGATGTCACCCATAAGGAAGACAGGGAATGCGGACAGGCGGGAAATAAATCAGAACAACATGAAATTAATTGAAGTTGGAAAATTGATGACGCTCCCATGGGGAACGACACATGGCTTCTTTCGATAGAAAAACCGCACGGGGAGTGTGGAATAAGCGAAGCCCAGAACCATTCACTATTTTTGTCTGTCGTTTGGTGCCTGACTGACATGTGCTGATAGGATGACCAAAAAATAGTGACGCTGAAATGAAACCGTTATTTGTTTAGGTGTATTTTACTATGCCAATGTTGTGCAGCGAGAAACAAACGTTGACTCATTGACAGTAGAAACAATCAGCAACCACCCTAGGAATGGCGTATGCTAGATCACACTTCAATCAAAATAATGTATCTCCTGACACTACCCACTAGTAAGCCAGTGGCAGAACGTTGAGCCCGCGTCCGGTAAGGTTTACCATATATTAACATCAAAAGCTTACCGCATCTCTTTGACTGCTGATATAGATATTGGTTGACACTATCTGCGTCCATTTTGTCAACCGTAAGGCAGTGTCCAACAGGTACCGTGTGTTTCTTTTCATGAATATACTCTGTCAATTCTATCTGGTTTCAGTAAGTTGATACAAATACAAAATAATGAATCTGTCGATGATTGAATGTTACAAAGCAATACATTGGTGACGGTCTGATGACATAAATATTTTGCCAATGTCAATGTGAGCAGAGTAGTTAACACCTTTAAGTAATTTTCATGGTGTTTTGTTCACACTTAAAATCATTGATGTAATAGTCTCTGAAGACCGTTGCAAAAGCAATTTCAACACAGAAAAATTAAACATATTTGAATTAGTTTCAACAAATAATAGTTTCATATTTAGCTTGAACCTTCTTAGCGCGAATGCTTACTTTTCACCGTGGGCATTCCACGACTCATAAATTGCTCTGAGTTTCTGATATGATGATATATACGCTAGCAAATCTGAAAATCATTGTACTGAAGTTACTCCTCTCAATAAAAAAAACCATTCGATAGTGATAATCATGAAGGTTTGATTGCTATGTTGTTAACCCTCTAGTGCCCAAGTTAATTTCTAGACGGGCTTTGGTAAAATCACTATAAATCATTATAAACACTTTTTAAGTATTTATTGAAGCTTTTTAAAGGTTTGACTGAAGCCCGCCAAATGGCGGCATTGGGCACTAGAAGGTTAACTTATAATTTTCCAATGTTTCTTATTAAAAGTAAAAAAAATATTTAGATCGTCGAGCCTAGAGATTGTCTGTCAGCATTTAAAATCTGATAGATTTCTTGGAAGAGTAAAAGTGCCTCAAACGGAGCCACGTAGCCGCAAGGTCACAGAGTCCGCTTTGTCAAGCGAATGGTCGTGGATTCGAATCTTAGTAGAATTCGATGTCAAAAAAGGACTGAAGCATAAGTTTATTGTCAGGTACTCCACCACTTACCCTTCCTTTACGCTGATCTCTATAATATCTTTGCGTGACTTCCTCTTAACAAAAAAAGAATAAGTTCCTCTAATCAATAAAACTGGCCAGAAGGACGACGAATCTTCTCCAATGAATTATAATTAGCGATATTTGGTAGGAGGAAGGAGGCTCGATATAGTAGAGCCGATAGCGTGCTGAAGCAAGGGTAAAATGACATTACACACAATCAAGGATATAACAATAATAATAAGCATACAACTTCAGAATAGCGGAATAATAGAATTGCGGACACCCGAACATATCTCACAATCAATGAACGATTACGGTCACAGTGAGGAAGTCTATACAGGAAAAAAGTGCCTCAAGGTTGAACCTTGGGTCTAGCCCAATACAACATATTCATTAAAGATTTCTCTGATTAGCCAGAATGCATAAATTCATTACTTTGTGATGTCACAGGCTTACTAGCTTCACTTACTTTTGCGGTATTTGGCTAGTAAACAGCTGAATAATGCGTACTATCGGTGCCAAGTGCACATACAGGAATAAAATAAAATAAAATAAAATAGAAAATGCTCCTTAGCCTCTTATCCAGCCACTCCTATCCCAACCTCCACGCGGTGCCAGCTGGGATACGAGCAACCAAGGAAGATCAGGTAACCAACCCTGGTGGGAACTTGGACGTATGCTGGTAGAGAAGGAGGGTTCTTTAGAGTTTCCGAACATCTGTCCTCCAAATTGGGAGCGGCTCACAACGGCCTCTGTACTCCAGGTTAGGGGTGGCCGATTACCGTCCTCGTGCCAACATGGGACTCTAAACAGTGTTGCGCACGATGGTCCTCCGGCGAAACAGCCGCCACTGTAAAACCTTCACAATCTTCATCGGGGATTTCAACGCTCAGGCCGGCCAGGAGGAGGAATACAAACCGGTGATTGGGAGGTTCAGCGTGCACCAACTGACCAACGAAATGGGCCTAAGACTCATCGACTTTGCCGCCTCCAAGAACATGGCAGTGCGTAGTACCTGCCTCCAGCACAACCTCCTACACAAGTACACCTGGAGGTCACCAAATTAGACGGAAACACAAATCGACCACGATCTGATTAACTGTCGGCACTTCTCAGACATCAGATCCTATAGGAGCGCTAACGTCGACTCGGACCACTACCTGGTGGTAGTGGTTAAGATGCGCCCAAAACCAGGCTTGTAAACGGTCACCATTTTCATTTGATCTCGCTTCCTTAGCGTGCGTCACAGTCGGCTTTCGCTCGTAAATGTTAAATAACCAAACCATCGCCGCTTGCCTCACAGAAAGAAAAGGATAGTCAAACGACACTCGCGTATCAAAGAGATGCACACTGTCAATCGTTTAGCGATGTTATTTCAGCCTATTTCTGTCTACTTTGTTCATTTATGTTGAGAAATATTTTTACAAGATCAATAATATAAATAATTACCAGAATACACGCACTCAACGTGCGTAATTCTCATTTCTAGAAAAAATGTGAAAATACGTTTGAGGAAAATAACGTCGTGATGGCGATACTCATTTGACATGTTTTTTTAAGAGTGTATTCAGACAGCGAGCCTTGGTAGCGTCAGAGGAAGAAGAAGACGATTATCGCAGTGAAAAGTGGTTCTACCGTGACCATTTCGAAGCCTGCCCAAAACTCTCCGTTGTTAACAACATTGGGTACCGACACCCACTCCGGTTAGATCTCGCGCGACTGAAGCAACCTAACGTCACCGAAAACTACGCGCACTCGCTCGAAGTTGCGCTGCCAGAAAAGGACCAGCTGGAGGAAGGTCCTTTAGAGGACTGTTGGAACACAATTAAAGCAGTCATCAACAGCGTAGCGGAGAACATCATCGGGCATGTGGGACGAACCCAACGGAAGGAGTGGTTCGACGACGCATGTAGGAGGGTGATGAACGAGGAGAATGTTGCGCGGGAGGTCAAGATGCGCAGTGCCACTCGTCAGAATGTATGAAGACACCGACAGAAGAAGATGCAGCGAACCCAAATCTTCCGGAAGAAAAAGCGCCACCTGGAGGAGGAGGAGTTTGCAAACCTGAAACCTAAATCATTTTCCGCCGCCTCTCACCCCTAGCTAATAGATTTGTGGTAAGTTATCAGGCCGGCTTCGTGGAAAGACACTCTACAACGGACTAAATCTTTACCATACGGCAGATCCGACAGAAATGCCGTGAATACCCCCACGCACCACCTATTCATCGACTTAAAAGCCGCTTATGACACTATCGACCGAAAAGAGCTGTGTAAGGTCATGGACGAAAACGGCTTTCCGGGGAAGCTGATAAGACTGATAAAGGCTACGGTGGATGGGACGCAGTGCTGTGCGCGAATTTCGGGTGGATTGCCGGGCCCATTTGAATCCCGCAGTGGGCTTCGACAGGGTGATGGTCTCTCCTGCCAGCTATTCAACATTGCGCTACAGGGTGTAGTAAATCGAGCGGACATCAACACGCGGGGTACTCGGTGCTTTGCTGATGACATGGACATTGTCGGCAGAAGAACTGCAGCGGTGGCAGAACAGTACACCAGACTAAAACAGGAAGCAGCAAGAATTTGGTTACAGATAAATGCGTCTAAAACGAAGTATATGCTAGCCGGAGGAATCGAAGCAGTAGCATTATGATCGACGGCGATGAGTTCGAGGTAGTCGATAAGTTTGTCTATCTTGGCTCACTGGTTACTGAGGATAATGATACCAGCCGATAGATCCGGAGGCGTATTATCAGCGGAAGTCGTGCGTACTATGGGCTCCACAAGCAATTGTGGTCGAACAGATTAATCCCCCCGTACGAAGTGTAACCTGTACAAAAAGCTCATTAGACCGGTTTCCTCTACGGGCATGACACGTGGACAGGAAGACCTGCAAGTGTTTGGAGTCTTCGACAACGACGGGTACTAAGGAAGATCTTTGGCTATTCAGAAGGTGGCTAAAGCTAGACGGATACGCTGAGCAGGGCATGCTGCAAGAATGCCGGACAACCTTCCTGCGAAGATGGTGTTCACCATGAATCCGGTAGGAAGAAGACGACCAGGGGCGCAGTGGGTAAGATGGGTAGATTAGATGGAGCTAGATCTGACAGAGAGTAGACGATGTCCCACGGTATGACGCAACGCCAAATAAATTAATAAATAATGATTTTCACGGCGACAAACCGATTATCAAGCTAGTGCTGGATCTAGAATACGTCGCCATGTCTCTCGGTCTTAGCAACCTCTCCTTCAGTCGCCTCTAACACCTGTTAACCAGGTAACTTTGTTGAAAGTACACATCTAACGACTGTGGGGTCTACCACGAAGTAGACAGCCTCTGTCGAGAGTCCTGCTTAACTTAGTTGTTACAAGTTCCACTGAGCATGTCGTGTTTTAACCGCTTGACTATATCCGCCGGTTTGTAAGCATCGCCTCTTTTCGTGTCCATACTTCATGGCCATAGAAGGCCACCCAGAGCAAAGGCGTTATATAGAGCGTTAGTTTTGTTCGGATTTCAAGGGAGCGGGACCTCATCTTCTTACACAATTTGAAAAAGCCTTTGTTTGCCTCACGAAAGTGTGCGATAATTCACCGGCTACTTTGACGTATGATTTAGAACCGTCAAAGATGGCCCGAATCAGTATCATTATTTTTGTTGGAAAACCATGTTGAAGCTTTATCCGCCATAGCTTATTTATCTGAACGCTCGTACGCTGCCCTAAAATCTGTGAACAGATGATGTGTCTGCAATTTGAATTATCGATATTTATCGTGGATTTATCGCACGGATAACATTTGGTTCGTATTGAAGCGTTCCCCTCAAAAACCACAATGGTATTCACTAAAAAAAAAAAGTTTCCTGTAACGGCCTTAGTCTATGAAACAGAATGCGGGAGCGAGTCTTGTACACGGTATTGAGAAGCTATACCCCGATAATTACTACATTTCAGGTGGTCATTATGAACCGATGGATTGCACGATACAACTATTCGCTTCCGAATTTGAAAAGCCCGGCGGGAATCCCGTCCTTTCTAGTTACCTCGCAGTTGCTCAGCTCTTTAACAACTTTCTTGACCCCGTCCGTGGAAGGTGGATCCACAACTTGTCCAACATTCTCGACACTCATCCTGCTTCTTTCGACGTCTCTACATTCCTCGCTATTCAACAGCATACTCAGAAACTTGTCCCCAACCCCTGGCTACCTCTGATTTATCGGTAATCATATTCCCTTCCCCCTCATTGCACATGACTGGAGCATGTTTTTGTTCCTGATTCCGTTATTTTTTCTGTAGAAGCACATTGGCACAACCATTTCCGTAAAATAAACAAGTCTTTGTATAATATGCAGTTGATTGCAGGAAAGTTGTCCACTTACTAACGAAAGTGAAAAGTTCCTTCCAACGTTTTTAAATTCAATTATTCTTTTTTTTTCAAAAGCCTAGAGCTTCACACAACATAACACGCGACGTGTCACGGGACAAAACGCTTATGGTTCTTACAAACGAAAAAAGGATGTTAAATTTACCTTTTGAGTCGACCGGTTTCGGGCACGATATTGCCCATCAACAGGACATGTCCAACCCTAGAGCCTAAAGCTTCTTCTCTCAAACCTTATCTAATAATCACGTTTCCAAGATAAAAGGGGTTTGTTTCCGTTGGTTTGAAAAGGTTAAGTGTTTGAAACTAATTCCCGATAAATAGTAGGAGTTTGTATCCAAGACACGACCGCATTACGGACGTAGAACTATGCACACTATTAACAAATGCTTTGTTTGAGTGTTTCATTATTAAGTCATAAAGTCTACTATTGCTTGCTCAAATCAAGAAACTCTTCATTACTGTTTAAGCCGAAAGGAAATTCGGAAAGCCAGCTGATACAGCTGATAAATAAACATTGTAGTTTTCCAGCAAAATCAAAATGTTATACATAAAAGATGATCGTGATTAACGAATCTAACGAAAAAAAAGATAACCTCTTAAATAGCATTCCAACAACCGAAATTACAGCAAAGTCATTATTTAAAAACATCATTTCGAAAAAAATGCGAT
Source organism: Wyeomyia smithii (assembly GCF_029784165.1). Lineage (NCBI taxonomy): Eukaryota > Metazoa > Arthropoda > Insecta > Diptera > Culicidae > Wyeomyia > Wyeomyia smithii. The sequence continues at coordinate 119,724,110 of NC_073695.1, read as the reverse complement.
TAAAGTTACAAGTTCAATTGATGCGGCCATGAGGCCAACTGAAAGCTTCCACATGCTCAATTTTGAAATTACAAACGTTTTTGATTGTGATACAATATCTGTGGAATATGTAATTTAAATTATACGCACTAAAATTCAATCTAAACTAAAAGTCTAAAAGTCTTGCTACCCAAGTTAAAACAGACAAGAGTTTCAATTAAACACACAAACCTACTTCGAGTTCAATTTGCAATTTACGCCCCAACCCGCGGCTCTCGTTTCTCGTACCGGCTCGGATCCTACGTCTAGGTTAGCGTTTTTTATGATTCTCTGCTTGTAAATTAGCAGTTCATAGAATTTTATTACTATATTCATACACGGTGTGCCTTAATTACGGCAAGTATGTGTAATATTTTATCCGGGCAAACATTAATACATCCCCAAAGCAGCATAAAAATTAAGTTGGCTTGTTCTCCCCAGCTACTCTGCCTCGTGCAGTTCTCTGCAAGGGGAATTATAAATGAAGGAATGAGCAGAAGTTAGGTAGACGCTCGGGCGTTACGAACGAAGCGCGAACAAATGAGTGTACCAACGCAAGACCAAGTTCAAAAATTGCTAGCAGAAGATGAATATTGCTGTTGCCGCCTGGCGATGATACCAAAGGGTGAACGGATGACGGTAAGCTATGACGTGGGGTTGCACTGGGATCAGGATGTACCAGATAACTAATAAACTATGTTGCAACCATTTTCGCATCATATAACCTGTTTGTTGGTAGTAGGAAACCCACAGACGCACACTCTCTCCACTGGAGCGCTTTCCCACAGGAAACGACGACGGCCTTTTGAATTATCTTTCGCTGCAAAGCTGCCCTACGGTCATCGGCGGTGGCAGAGAACCATCGTTTGTTGATACTTTCCGAAAACTTTTTCTGGTATGCTAAATTAGCTCTTTCATACGGAAATGGTTTGAATTCTGAAATAAAGCAATATAGTTGTTAGACACAAACAATTAATTTGGCATCACTGCTTAATGACATCACACAATGAACTAGAAAAAACTACAGGGTTGAACTCGTAGACTGATACTACCTACGTTTAAACGACAACCCTGATCAGCATTACTGGTGTCGGGCCGACCGTTATTCTGAATGAGAATCTGATTTGGTTCAGGATGTGCACACACGGCTCTACATTCGTAAAAAAGTGTGATAAAGGACTACAAAATTTAATTAGTATTCCTAAAGCATAATCAGCGCCCACGAGAGAGACATGAGAAGCGATGAAACTTTGCTCATGCGGCTGGCCATTGGAAAGCGCCGAGTGGCTGCCGGGACGTAAGAGTCAAATACACTTCCTGTTTCCTGTTAGAAGCGTTACCGAGTGGAAGAAAAAAGTAGGGAAGAAATTTCAAAATGAGTTACAATTAAGGTCTGGCTCATCGTCGCTTCAGCGTCACCCTGGGAGATGGTGTATCACAGCCTGAATCGGTTACTGGTTGAACAGCAATGAACGGGTGGATGGTCAGCTAGCTCAACTCGACAAAAATCCTCCTGGAGATGGCGCAAACAATAAGGATAGACGCTCGAATCAGGGGCGGATATTCAAATGACCTCTGGCTCCAGTGGGTTGAAATAAAATTGAGCGAGACGACGATGAAGGTTTGCATGTGTGTTCGCGTGCGGTTAGCTTGGGAGTACAGTCTCCGTATGATGATGCCCCGAGTATGTCCGGTGACTGCGTCCTTTCATCAGAATGGTCATGGGAAGTGAGACAGATGTGCGATCGGCCATACTAAGTCACATATCTGATCTGCATGAGAAAACGTAGGCTATGCTCTGACTGCTATTGTTGAGAATCTTCAATGATTTGGAAAGCTGTGCACATGAGCGAATTTCAATTTCAGAAGACGAAGCTGATTCTGTTTATTGTTTGGCTAATAAAATTTCACAGTTCCGTTTCCTTTTTGAACACTGTGTCCATTTTCGTTCACAGTTAAAGTAATATAACGTTATTTACATCTATCAATATTTGAACGAATATTAATTTAAATGTTAAATTCATACGTGTATTTAATGTTTAACATTTAATAATTTGTCATTATTTTTTTAATTTATCTTAGTGGGCATTTTTCGAATTGCATATTTTTGAATGTATATATGAGCCAATTAATTTCTGGTGTGGAGCTGTCGTGTCGAACAAAATATTGCATAAAGCAACTTAATACATCACATTATTCTATAACACTTGCATGTTTCTTTTAAATTTCACAATGCGCTCACCTGAAACGAGAAAAATAAAAGAAAAATTATATTAATCACAAGGTTTTTGTAAGTATTGTAAATGTCTGGGAAAAAAGTGGAACCAGAGAATATACAAAAAGCATGATATTTCCGACAAGCAGAGTTGAAAAGTATAAATTTTGCTGGGCTATTATAGATTCTGCTATTGAATTCAAGCGAAAAATATTAGGGAACATTGGTATATTATGTAACGTGGAATTTGAAATTCCCTCCACCCCTACGTAACGCAATTTTGCACGGTGATCTAACGCAGTCCAACACTTCGCTGAATATTCCCTTGGTGCGTTATGTAGCATACGAATGTTACCTTATTTTATTATTATATCGAAATTAAGGAAATATCCTATCCTATGTTTGCTACTCAGACCTATGCTTTCACTGAAGGGATTAATCTTAATCGTATTTTACCTGCTAGAGACATCACTTCGAACATTGACTTTATACAACTTTTGTCCAGAAAGCTACCCGTAATCCATCTTTACGTACGTTTCTTCGTCCATAAAGATGCATTGTTCGCACTTCGTGGAACCCTCATTGTATATCTTCCGAGCACATCTTTAGGCCACTATATTCTACTTAAGTGCTCTGTTCGGTTGTTTACTGATCCTCAAAGATCAAAATCTTGCAGACAAATCTTTCTAACGGTGCATTGATTTGCATTGAATTTTCTGAAAGACAAATTACTCTCAAAACATTCCAAATTGCTATTGCTGTTAAAGACGTAATGCAAACTGCTTATAGAGTTCAAAGGGACTCTTAACTAGTTTCAAAATGGTTTCGTTGCTAGCCTTGAAATGGCTTTTATAATTTTTGCACGTAAGGGCTACTTGGCTGTGAAGTAACATATTTAAAAAAATACGTTAGGACACGAAAAAGGTACGCTGAGTATATTGATAACTTTTTTCTTTCATTATTCAAACTGCTTAAAATAGGTTCCCTACCATAGATAACGTCGATGTATACCTTTCCATGGAGCCTTATCCAGTATATCTAAGCGTAAAAAAAACTGTAAAATTGCAAAATGTGACCAACTAATCAGCAACAGGTCGGAGTTTTTAATTAGGCGATTTGGAAGTTTTAAATTAGTTGCATCATGCTCGTCACCACTTCGGACCGGCAGATCTGTTAATTGGCAAAGTTAATCTTCGTCTGTAGCATGCAGGAATGGCGAAAGAACGATAGCAAATGCGACTCTGATTTGTTTCCACATAATTTTTGTTTGTACCTGAGGATTCAGTTCAGAGATATTTCCTTCAAAACCTGCCAGTGTATTCTTAGTAACAACACTTGAACCACTTGTCCAGTGTATTCGACCAGTTGTGCGGCTACCCCGCACGGCGGTGACACAAACACCATTGAATTAGCGATAAAAAGGGAAACGCGAATAAGAGAGAACTGTCAGTACCGCAAAATCAGTGTTAAAAGTGAAATTAATAAAGTCAGAAAATTTCACTTATTGCGAATAGTGTTACTTAACTGTGAACACCTGCAAAGAAATACTAGTAGAAAATCTTACCTTGGGGAACTTTCCTTTGAATTTGTGGCACTATTTTAGTGAAACATAATTATAATTGGGATCTTGATGACATTGCACAATGGTGCAGAAACCAAATTTATGGGGAAATTTTGGTCTAGAACTCTATAGCAATGCTTTAGAGAAAAACTTTCTTCTACAAAGTTGTTACATATGATAAAGCGCTTATTGGATTCGATGTTATAGCTCCAATAATTTTAAGTAACTTTGTGAGAAAAAGTTTTTCTCTATCTTTGACAACAACCGATTTATATTGAAAAAACACATTTTGCGCTCTAACTTCTTTATTTCAAGTTCCACCTTAAAACTGTCTTAAAACGACTTTAAGAGCTTTTTAAGAGAAACAATTTGCAATGCTGATATTGTAAATATCTCAATTCAACTCAATGTTATTAATGTTTATTCATCAAAAAACATGCGTTTTACATTTTTTTGTCATTCTTTTTGGGGCAAACATAAAAAGTATCTCTTGGTCTCATTTTGAAGGGCATACTTGACTCTATAAATGGAGGAATTTTTAAAAATTTTATTATATATATTTTTAAACTTGAGAAAAATCCAATTTAAAAACATGACAAAAATTTCAATAATTTCATATATTACGCATAGAAAAGCACGCAGATAAATTTTTCTAGTATTTTTTCTAACAACTAGAAGTATCACCTTTAATTTGATTCAAAAAGATCGCAAATCGATCAACTGGTTCAAAAGTTATGAATTTTTTGAAATACAATACATCGAGTATAACCGTTTTTTATGGTCACCCTATTTCGGAGCTAGTTCCCCCAACAATCCAACGAAAAATAAGGGTTTGATTATTTTCAACATAGATTCATCCCTGCGATTTTGAGCACAATTGAAGCACTTTGCGTGACCAACTTCGAAATAGGGTGACCATAAAAAACGACTGTGTTCGATGTATTTAATTTAAAATAATTCTTAACTTTTGAACCAGTTGATCGATTTTCAATCTTTTTGAATCAAATTGCAGGTAATTATTTTTAGTTATAAGAAAAATAAATCTGCGTGCTTTTATATCCGTAATATATAAAATTATTGAGATTTTTGTCACGTTTTTAAATTGAATTTACTAAAATTTAAAAAATAACATATTTTTAAAAGTTCCTTCATTTATAAAGTTAAGTATGCCCTTCAAAATGAGACCAAGAGATATTTTTTATGTTTGCCCCAAAAAGAATGATAAAAAAATGAAAAAAATCATGTTTTTTGATGAAAATCATTAATTACTTTGAGTAGAATTAAGATATTTACAATATCATTTACAATATCATTGCAAATTGTTTCTATTAAAAAGCTTTAAAAGTCGTTTGAAGACAGTTTTAGGGTGAAACTTGAAATAAAGAAGTTAGAGCGCAAAATGTGTTTTTTTTCAATACACGCAAAACTTTTCCTTATTACCTTAGAAGCAATAGCGCAAAATTGCCTTTAAGGTAACAAACCTATTACTAAAAAGGCAATAAAATTCTTCCCCAGTCAAGTAACAACACATACTGTCATATATTTTGCACGTGTTACAGGAGTACGACCATCTAATAATGGTCGTTCAACCACATGCAAGATTTTTTTCTGTCAAAAACTGCTCCCTTTCCATCTCAAGTGAAAAAAAAAAATCACACACCGTCGTATATGTTGCACATGTTACAAGTTTCTTCAATCTCCAATTCATCCGGTGAGCGTGTATTAGTTCGCTCGTTGTATGCATACGGAGTAGAGGAAGAATATGACAAGAGCTGCCAAGCAGCATTTTCCCCGTCATAGAGTGTGCAAACGTTGATGATTTCAAAGACTTGAAATGCGTCTTAAAATGACATCACGATCTGTAAACTGCGTTAGAGAAAAACAAAAACATTCGCTTTCTTGCAAGCTATCCAAAACACATACTAATTGGTTCATGGAAACTCATTTGCACCTGTTTGAAAATACAAAACTCGTGCCCATCCAGAACAATATTCGCAACTTCGGCAACTCTGTTCAGACAGTATAACATATATTCATTTCAAGTAAACACTGGGGGACGAAACGAAAGTGTTTCTAATTAGACATTTGAGGTTGACGGGTGAGATTCCCTTTATGTGTGGATGAAGGGAAGCAAAAATGAATCTGATCGTTGCATCAATACAAATGCAGCGAGTGAAGTCTTGCTAACACATGCACTGCGGTGCTTGGCTGTATGTTCTCCTGCAGAAACACATACAAGCGTGTGCCCGTCATAATTTTTGTTACTTTTCGGTTATTACTATTTGTGTATAATGCGCAGTCATAAGACACAATAAGTAATGAAAAATTGCCCTTAAGTAACAAAATGTTCCCCGTTTGCGTTGGGTGTATAAATCGGTTGTTTTCAAAGATAGAGACAAATTTTTGAAGTAGAATACTTCTCTCAGGAAGTTCGGCTACATAGGGATGTGAAATGAAAATCTAAAACCGAAAAAAATGAAAAATATGTCCAATTTCAGATGCTAATAAATCGGTTAGTATTCGATGGATTTCCTTCGTTCTTGCAGCAATAGATTGGAAAATCTTCTAAGATTCTTTCCAAAAGAAGATAATTGTAATTTTATTATTCACACTATTGTACTATTGAAAATAGTCAAGTCTAGTCAAAACGAAAAATTCGACCTCTGATTTGTCGTTATATGATTGCTTCCCAAGCACGGTCGACAGAATCATATACCTTGCAGTTGAAAACATGCTATTTGGCCTATATAAGAACCTGTTTCAGCCGAAGCCGCTCATAATAGTTCTAGACAGCGATAACAGCAGTCGTCCTCCCGCAGCAGCAGCACTAGCCCTCTGGTTGGTCAGCACGTCTCAGGAGCAGCGCGGTTCTTCTCAGCGTGTGTCGCCAGACTGCCATTATTCCCCCCGTGTTGGGGCAGCATGAAGATTGCCATCAGGAAATCCAATTTTGAAAATCAGAATGCCTTTTTCGAGGCAAATAAACAAGTCATTGAAAGTTAATAATTTTTGACAACGCAAGCAAGCATTCTGTGTTGGATCCTAGCAATTTAAATTTGTCGCACCCGTCTAATTTACTGAATGTGAAATAGCTTCCACAGTGCATGTTGTCCGTGTATGTGTACTGTTAGGGCAGCTCAAAGGTTGCGATCAGCAGCCGATTTTGAACTGAAAAATGCCTTTTTCAAAGCAAATAAACAAGTAATTAAAGGTTAATGATTTTCTAGCATCAACACAAGCAGACATTCTGTGCGGGATACAACAAAATTCTGTTGTAGTTGCCTAATTCTTGCTTTATTTAGTAAACCCCCCACTGTAAGGGCAGCTCAAAGGTTGCGATCAGCATAACCGACTTTGAATAACAAACTGCCCTGTTAGAACGCATTCACAAAGACAGTTAGGCCTCTGCCATGGTGAACGCGAACGGGCGAGAAACTTGCCGTAGGTAAATAAACAGCTCTCTTCACGGCTGTCTGGCATTCTGGATTTTGGCAATCAAAACTTCTGCTGGCTATCTGATTTTCAGTGTGAAAACCGCCTTCAACTTTGTTGTCAGAGTGCCTGACTACGATTTGGTAATATTGTTTGAGTTAAATGTTTACAAAATTTTACAATATTCCTCTTTCTCCCATTCAATAAAACAGGTAATACGATGCCTTCGTCATACGCAAGTTCACCATAACTCCCGCTATCGGCGTAACACAGAGATGCAATCAGCGTCATATCCATATCATATGTTAAATTCAACAACAAACTGTCTTTTTTAAGACAGCCAAACAAATGAATTGAAGATTTAATGTTTTCTCGTTCTGAGCTTTAACCAAAAGTTAATTATCTTAATTTGAATTCACATGTACATATACTCTGACTGTTGAAACTTGTTTGCACCGCAAAGAGTTTGTTCTTTTCCTGTTCAGTGAGGTCGTATTTATATGTGCAAACTGAAATTTAGTAGTACTTCAACTACATTTGCACAAAATTTTCAATACTGCCAATGAGCGGTCAACATTTATTTGCTAGGAAAAATGACTGACACCGGGTTATCTTTCTTGTAAAAGTATTCTACTTCAACCTTGCGGTCGTGGCTTTGCACACAACCCTCCTGTGATTTTTTTACAAAATTACTTAAAATTATTGGAGCAATAACATCGTAGAACAAGTTTTTCTTCTATCTACAAAGATAAAAAAGCTAGATACCTGATTGCATCGAAAATTTTGGTCACCCTATTTTTTGATAATTTTTCAATAAGCGCTTTATCATATGTAACAACTTTGTAAAAGTTTTCTCTAAAACATTGTTATAGAGCTCTAGACCCAAATTTCCCCCTAAATTTGATATCTGGACCATTGTGCATTGGAGCATCATAATATTTTTTTATTTTTGAAGTTAGAAGATAAAATTTATTGTCATGTTGTTCAAGAGGATTATTTTAATCGAATCTAAAAATATGTTGGTACATCAATTAAATAAATCTGCAAGCACGTACAACAGCGTGTAACCCTGAGCGGGCACCTGAACCATTAAAATGCTGTATCCCGCAAGCTGCACCTCAAATAGGAGCCCTATCAGCAGAAAGTAGGTATCGCGACCCTGATAAGGTAGCATACCGAAACCTCTTCTAACTACAAACAACGAAATTAGAAGTACGAAACGAAACAATCGGCAAAACCTAGGCTACGGACAAGGAAACAGACCCGTAAACGATTGGAAATTGGGTATTCGATTGGAAATGGGTACTTGGAACATCCAATCTCTCAATGAACCGGCGTGAGCTGGCTTGCTTGTTTTAGAGCTCCAGCGGATAGGAATCGAAATCGCAGCAATTCTGGAGGTTCGGTTGCCAAATTCCGGAGAATGTATCACACCACATTTGCTACAGTGGTGGCGAAGCGGCGGAATGGGACATTTTCTTCATAGTGCTAGGAAACCAGAAAACAAGAGTCACCAGGTAGAGGCCCGTGAATGACCACATATGCGTGTTGATTCAAGTACAGTTTAACCAACATCTACGTACCGACAAACGATAAATCCGATGACGTCAAAGATGAGTTGAATGAAAAGCTTGAACAAACCTACGACGAGTGCCCGAGATGAGAACACACAGGTTAGGAGGGAGGAATTCTTACAAACGGTCATTGGAAGGCTGATAAACTTCACCGTGGCCAGAGGATTGGCCATATTTTCCTATTTTCCACATTTGAATATTCAAAAATATCTGGAGACATCCAAATGAAGAAGCCTGCATCCAGATCGTTCGCGTACCGATTGACGGTCGATACTTTTAGGATGTTACTGATGTTGCGTCTTTTCGGGGACAACAAACATTGACTCTAACCATTATCTCGTCGTTTGTAAGATTCGCGCACGGATTTCGAACGGGCTGAAATCTCACACAGAAAGAACGGTGCGTTTCAGCATACAGTGGTTAAGAGCTGATGACTATGTAGCAAAATACATCAGAGAGCTGAATCAACGGATCACAGAACGGCGACGGAAAGGAGGAACGAGTGGAGAACTTGAATGGGCTGTGAGATAATGTTCACGGTGCCATTGAAACGACTGAGAGTGAGGTGGTAGGTACGGCGCGTGGAAGATAGCATAATGGCTGGTTGAGTGCCAGAAAGTGACGGACGAATAGAACCGTGCCAAGTGCGGCTTCGCGTCAGAACAGCAAAACATACAAGGAGGCAAGAGTTGCCGGAAATAGAGTCCACCTCGAACACGAGGAGCGGTTACTCGCCAGCGCAGCAGTCAACTTTGCTTGAAACGACGTATGTGGCTTCTATAGAACAGTCAGACAGAGTCACAAGCAGGATGTGTAACGACAAGGACTTGCTTGCGGACGGTTGCAGTCAGGTGGAAGGAACACTTTCAGGCGCTATTGAACGGTGAGGAGCAAGATGTGAAAAACAGAAAGAGGATGAGGATTATGAGCGACGAACAAGCTGTGGAGCCGCCAACACAGATGGAGGTGAAAAAGGCGATCACTGAGCCGGAAAAGGCAGCGAGCTTCTAAAGCGGGGAGCGGGCGGCTGTACTTTATGATGCACCAGATCATACTGAGGATCTGGGTGGATTAACAAATTTCGAACGACTGGTTGGAAGGCCTCATATACCCAAACTATTAGAAGGGCCATCGACTAGATCGTTGCAACTAACTACCTAGGCGTTACGTTGCTCAATTTGGCTTATAAAGTGCTCTCCCATATCCTGTTTTTGAATCCGTTAACGGAATCCTTTGTCTGCGAGTTCCAGGCTGGTTTTCTAAAAGGGCTTTTTACGGAGGATCAAATATAAACCGTACGACCGTACAATTTGAGGTGGCATACGACTCAGTGAAAAGAAACGAGTTGTGGCAGATTATACTGAAGCACGGTTTCCCGACGAAACTTATTAAGCTGAGTCGCTAAACAGGAGGGATCAGAATCATGCGTGCGGATAGCTGGTGAGACATCAGTCGCGTTTGTAACGTTAGATGAACTGAAGCAGGGGGCTCTCCAACTTACTGTTTAATATCGCCCTTGAAGGTGCAGTACGAAGAGCAAACGTGCAGAGAAATGATGCGATCATTACGAAATCCTACGGGCTCCTTGGTTTTGCAGATGACATAGACATAATGGCATCGACCGTAGGGCCGTGGAAAAGACCTTCAGGCCTTTTAAGACGGAAGCGGCGAGGTTGAGACTCAGCATTAACTTTGCCAAAACAAAGTACATGGTAGCTGGCAGGGGGAGATTGATGCGGAACGATTTGAAGTGGTCGATGAATTCGTTTTTCTTGGTACGCTTGTGAAATGTGACAACGATATGAGCCGTGAAGTAAAACTAGCGCTGTATAGGATGCTCATACTCTTGGTGGCCCTTAACGGACATGGACGCTGGAGAAAGCTAATCGATGAGTGCTCGGAGTTTTTATGCTTAAATCCTGTGATCGATACTTAGCGGTAGATTGGAAGATGGAGTGTGGCACAGGCGTATGAATCACGAGTTGTACAGGTTACAAACAAGCTGATATATTGAAGGTAATATAGGTGGCAGGTTTGTGGCTGGACGTGTAACCAGAATGCCTGGCGAGAGAGCCGCCTATAGTTTTGGCAGAAAACCAGGAAAAGGACGTCGAATCTGTGGTAGGCCTCTCACTCAGTGGATGTGCGCGGTGGAAGAACATGCATGATCTGCTGCTGTAAGAGGTGACTGGACAACGGTTTCTCAAGACAGAAGCACCTAGACATCTCTGGTTTGTTCGGCCCTATACCGGTGAACCATTGGTCCATCGGCCAATAAAGTAAAGTAAGTAATTCATCAACGATTGACGCATGGATGTAGATAGCATAATGATTTTTAGGAATAGCGCGTCATTTATAGATTTTTATTTTGTTTGACAACGGATGATATCTAAGTGTGTATGCTCTTTATTGTCTCTGTATAACGTACATCGTATATGAATATTCCATATATTTTATAAGATATATATTTTCACTAGATGCATGATATGAGGGAGACTACAAATGTAATTTGATATTAAATTTTTTGTAGTTACTAATCAAGATAAAATTTTTTTTTGGAAAAAGTTAAAAACATCCAAATAACCGGCTAGCAAATCACAAAAAAATGCTGGAATACTGTCATGGCTTTTTGTTCGGAAACATCCTCAACATAATATTCAATCCAATCGGTCATTCTTATAGAGAGCGTTTCTAGAGAGAATAAATAATCCTTTCTCTTCCAACTTGTAACCAGATTCAGGCAAGACATAAGTGGAGATCACGATTCGGCACATTGAACCGTTCAGGTGCAAAAACTGTTCGTTATTCTGTAACTAAAAACAAAGCAAACCAACCTCTTGCCATTCAAAGTAATTTCAATTTTACAAATCGCAAAAGTTTTTTAAACTTTGCATGCCAAAAAAACCATGGTAAGTGCTTTCTAAACTTTGCATCGCGGTAGAGTGAATACCAGCCGAAAGTATTATTTGATGGCACCAGCTCTTGGTGTGCTCAAAGCTTATGGTTCTCTTTTTTTTTTGTCGTAGGAAAGTCTGTTACACAACTATTTCAGAAAAAGCAGGGCTAGGTTCTATGAATAAGTTGAAAAAATGTATGTATTTTGTGTAACTGTAATCGATTTCCGACACATTTGTTTTATACAATTAAAAAATTAGCGATCTGACTGATGTAAAGAAAGCAGCCCTGATACAAGAAAGAAAAATGTTCGGAAATCTTACCGATAGAAAGCTAACTGATGTGCAACGCTCCCGCACGTATGAAAGGTGGAAATAAGATGAATGAGCCGTTGCTTTTCACATGTGTGCCCCACCCCATGCATACATGTGAATATCTGGAAGAGAGGAGAACTGAATAATTTGAATAACGTCATCCATTTTCCTCTGCTACCCGGTGACAGAGACATGTGATTCCCGGCAAATTGATATTTTATTTCTTTTTAACGTGTCTTTTCTTCGGTCGTATTTGGCTATAGTAACACCGGAGATAAATTTAAGCAGGACTGGTTAAGTTGTGAATAATGGTGTTTTAATTTGAAAATAATGAAAGTAACTGAAAATTATTATTAATTTCGGGAGGCGAATAACATTTCTTTTGCTCTGAAGAAATTTACAAATTTGCTAGGTAAATTTCATTAGACAACGTTATCCTCCCTTCTGCAGACGGCATCACAGCATCAAGTTAGATCCGTGATCCTGTTGTTATCAGAGGGCTGTGCATGTATCTTTCAGCAATTAAAAATCGCTTCGTACCTAAAAAGTTGCGTTTACTGTGCTTTTTCCAGGCCAAAAATAACTGTGGGGGGCACCATCTGCTATCAGTGGTTCTGTTTATAACGAAAAAGGCGCAATTATTGCTTATGTCACGAGTGAAACCTAGATATAAAATCCCGTCGGTGAAAACAAAAATCCGACCTAAAATCGCTTAGAAATACTTACTTGGAATGTTTTAGGAAATTTAAAAATGTTTATCAGTTTTGCATTCGATTATTAGATTCCATCTACTGAAGTAATCGGTGGACACCAGAAAACGATGATGAAATCATGTTATTCATCCATAAATAATATATAAAAAGTTCTCTGTACCATTCCATGCAAAACGCAAAAAAAAAAAACACTTTCCCATAAACGTGTACCTTCCTCGGTTGTCCTCGGTTCAAAAGTGGTTTTTCAGAAGTTGAATGCTACTGTGCCGGTATTCGGAATACCGGTGATTACACCGTATAGCGCTATAAATCATGCTTTTCCAAGGAAAATTTTCCAGCCATCACACCACACACCAGACAGCAGTTATGGCACAGCAGAGTGTGTAAGACTTTGATTTGCAAACCGAAAGGAAAAAGTTTTGTCAGAAGAACAAATATTTTCCATTTAGGGTTTTTTTGGGTGGAAAAACACTTTAACTGAGCACAGAGGAGCGTGTCTGAGAAGCGAGAGGGTCCTAACGTGAAAGAAAACTAATTGAAAATGCATTTTACTTGCCAAAAGTGTTTTCTTTCATCGCTTCGATGAAATACCGGGCTCGAACCTATTGTGTAAAATGAAATTTTCTCTCGATGTTTCGTTGTATTTTTTCTTCGTGGAAAGTTTTTCTGAATTATAAACGATTTATAATAACAAATGACTTAGGTGTGAAAGAAAACAAAGTTGTTCGTAAGTCGGCACCCCAATCAAACTTCTCCGGTTTTGCACCTTCCATTTTCCATGCATCTTGCATCTTAAAGTAGCGGTTCGTCGATGGTGATCAACTTATCGCCTGGAAACAAAAGCCAAGGAAGACAATTCTTGCTAGTCAAGTGCAATACTTAACGGAAGGCCCTCTTCAACATCAATTAAGCACCTTCATCACCAGCTGCGGGAAATAATGTAAAGCCTATTAATTAAACTAGATGTCATGTCCAATCCAGCTTCCTTCAGTATGCAACAAGTTTCTCTTGAAATACTGTCATTGAAAAATTCACTTCTCAACATTCAAGGCAGCACTCTTAAAATTTTTCCACGATTCGATGAGATAGGTGAGATGGAGGTACCTAGCGTATAACCATTATATTCGCTTGTTAGACACAATGCTATGAAACACGTTAAAGAAAACAAATTCTGCGAAATTATTGATCGTTACATCAATGATGTCGAACAACTCATCTGAAATAATTAAGCTTCTCCGAGCTCTTCAGATGTGCACATCATGTAGCAGCAAAACGAACTTTAAAGAGCCAAACGTTATCACTATGACTACCGAAAGATGCTCATACCGCGTCAAATCAATCATACGGATGCAAACAAGAAGACAACGAAGAGGACCGCTTGCCTCATTTGTTGTCAGTCAAGTGCATATTCGGAACCATGAGAGCACATTTCTGTCCTGAACAGCAGCACATCCCAGCACATGCACACGGTAACGAGGCTGTTGAAATAATAAGGCAATTAGCGGATGGCATTTGGAATCAAAATAATGGACCTATTGTGGCACTGGAGTGGATTACAGCAATGCTGCACATAAAGTTTTTACTAAAGTCCCTCGAAGTGGTATATGTATAGGTATTTTAGTAGGACGTTGATGTGCTTGCTTGTGTTTGTGTCTCCGGCTATTGAATCACAGGGAAATTTCCTAACGGAATGTTTTGTCTGTTTCTCCGGTTTCAGTTCTATACTTAATGTAAGGTGAAATGCAAAAAGTGTATTAAAATATATATAATCACTTATTTCATACTACTACAATTTCATTCGCCTATTTGACATATTTAGTTGTTTTTGACACTAGATGATTTTATGTAGATGAGCTTGACGCATAATGAAAACGAGACACATTCGTTGAATATCGCCAAATGTAGAATTTGGCTTGTAAAAAAAGGATTTATAGTGCCTGATTTTATACCCCAAATTTATGTTATTCATGAATAAATTAGTATACACTTTTCAGAAAATGTTGGTAATGAATTGTTCATAGTAAAACAATGGTCATATTTTCTACTTATGAAATTCGATACATAATAATCTCACTTTACGTGAGGAAAAACTAAACATGATGTATTTATTGGAGTAGAATCACACGAGCAGCTGAGCTGCTTGTGGTTGAATCGAAGAAGGTATAAAATTTAATAGTTATTAACCCTCTATTGAATCCTGCAGAGAGAAAAGTTCACTTTGGTCACGGATAAAACTTGCACTGCACAAAGTGTCATACGAAAGTATCGACTCAAAGGCAATAAAAATGATTGTATTTTTAGTTTCCCCGCTTCCTGCTGGGTCTTTTCTCCCGTTCTCATGCATCTTGGACAGTAAGTTGTAAGTCCTTCGAGAAGTGGAGGCTCTGAACTATGTAGAGTTCATTCTCACAGAAAGAAAGCGTTTCTCGGGGACTTCGTGTGCGTCTATAGACAAAATGACTGTTGAAGGGAGCTGCAGCTACATCTTCTGGGATGGCTGATGCTGCCCTGTGTTTCCATTTAGCAGTCTTTCCCTGTGCGAGCAACTGGAACAGAGATTCAAAGTTCGACTGCTGCCGGGGTGAATCTGCGTGATGTTCATGTATTGAATCCATTCAATTTTAATACTCTTACGACAAAGTGAAAAGAAAAGGACAATGGGATCAGCTGCCTAGAAAGAGCTGCTTTTCGAAAAACTGCTGGTACTCCTGATGCAAACTATACAAGTAATATTTGTTCATTCATCCGCTTTTGAATACGCTCCATACCACGGCATGATGAGGTCAGAAAAGAATATTTAAAACATTCAACATACCATCTTCTAACCGCAACAGATCTACAACACATTCAGACAACACACTGACGAGTAAAGTGATACATTTTTGAAATCAGGTTCTCTGTATATAGAAGTAATCTCCTTAACAAACCTCTCATGCGAATAAACTTCCAGAATAAAAGTGCTTTCTCGGAACGGGAGCTCAACACTGCATAGAATCGAAACGTTTGCTGTGTTGGTTTTGAGTCTTGCAAACGAGCTGCCCTTTCAAAAACCTGTTTTAGCCAACGCAAAGGTCCTGTTCCTTTTGATCGGCATTGTACACATAAAGTTCTTAATAGGAAATGTGCTGAGCGAAATGTAACGGTTGGATGGTCCATTATGTAGTTTGGTGGGGGCAAGCTAAAGTTCAGCGGGGAAATGCTTTCATTCTGATACTGGGTGAATATCACCGTAAGAGGAAAATTGACGATTCTGTGGGTTACTTTTAAAAAAGACTGACTTAGAAAAGGAATTTTTGTTTTTTCGTTGACTGATCATTGCTCTGATGAAATAGTATGCAAAACCGACATTAATGAAATTTTAACGAAGCTATAAAAACATTAAAAACTTTGAAAAAAAAGTTTCTTTGTTTTCAATAAAAATATACAAATTTTGGCGGTGCCATACAAACATGGCGGTGTCATACAATTTTGAAACGAATCCCCCGCGCAAAAAAAAACCTTAGTGTAAATATGAGTTGATTATATATTGTAGAATCTAAAAGATTTTAAACTGAATACCAATGTAGAAAAAATCATTTATGATATGCAGCAATTAGAATATCAAAAAACTAAGCTTACCAAAAGATTAACATAAAAAACCTTATTACAAATTTGCCAGAAGGGTAGAAAAACTACCGATATCAATAAAAAACTGAAAACAAAATATTAAGCTTCCAGCAATGCGTGCATAATGGTCGATACGAAGCACAAACGCTGTTTCTACGGGACAGAGGCCATCATAAAGCCTGCAACCGCAAAAACAATATCAATAAAACGGACTATCGGAAAATCAAAACAAATAACTCGGTTCGCACTCGAAGCGAAAACGATCCATCACGTCCAGAAGTTCAATTATAATGTAGCGAATCAATATTGGGAAAAATATCCACTATTATTACATGAAAAGGTAGACCTCATCTCATGCGCACAATACAGGAATGCACTCTATGTTTGCACTTTTCCAATTTTAATAACATAGCATTGCTGTGAATGTTTGCGTGTTTCACTATTATCGTCGTCATCATCATCATCATCATCATCGCTGTTATTAAATTTCATTCGATGGTGCATTATAATTATTTGCTAAAATTACTGCGAAATTTTAATTAGCTTCCATTAATTATAATTTTAAAGTGGTTTTTGCGAAGCACACCCGATTGCTCTAGGTGTATTTTTCTTCGATCGAAACATTCGAAGCGGTTGGGCTTGTTGCACATGAGTAATTATCAGAACCTGTTGAAGTGGTTCGGTTTATTGGATGGTTCCAGGGTTTTTCCGAAAAGCGCCATGCAGTCAGAAAAAACAGCAGCAATTATAATAACGAGATGAATATTGGTTAGGTATGTTCGAAGTAGCTTATTTTGATTAGCCAGCCTTGCCGCAGGTTGCAAGCTGGATAAAAAGCTTACGTTACAGTACCGGTATCGGTACCACAAATTTATTATATCAAAAGTTCCTCAACGGCTTTTGTAATGAAAATTCATTTACAACCTTTTTTTAAGTTGGCGGTATGCTGTCTGTCAAAGTAAAAACATCATGGAAAAAAATCCAAACGAACAACGAATCGTAGAACATGAAAAAACAAAATGCTTAAATCATTATCATCATCATCATCATCATTACCATCTACATCATCATCATCAACATCATCATCATTAACAACATTATCATCTACATCATCATCATCAACATCATCTGCTCCTTCTAGTTCTTATACTTCTTATTTTTCTTATTCTTTCTATTCTTGTCATGCTTTCTTTTCTTCTTAACCTTTCTATTCATTCAATTTGTTTATTCATTTTATTCTTCTTACACTTCCTATTCTTCTTATTTTTTCTATTCTTCTTACTCTTTCTTCTTCTTCTTCATATCCTTCTCCTTCTTATTCCTATTATTCTTTTTCTGCCTCTTCTTCTTCCTTTTTCTCTTGTTGAATTTCTAATTTGGACTAATACAATCACTATCAGAGGCAGGCTTGGTATTCTCCTCATTATGTGTAAAGAACAGAGCGAATATACTCCGCACACTTCTTGCCGAGCATGAGCGCAACTTTTGCACCATGCTTATTGCTTCTGCTTTGTGCTGTGTTTATGCTGCTCGCAAAAAATAATACACTTACCTATTAGACAAACATCCCAGTCAATACTAGTATACCACGCTTATTATCATGCGCAGAAATTTAGTTTTAATTGTATATCATGGTGGAGCATAACCGATTTACGTTTGTAGGTTTAGAATTGTAATATAGTGTGAAACAAATCACTTTCAATCGAAAATTATCGTATATAAATACATATATCAATAAATTGCATACCATTATTCCTCAGTACGAATATCGATTCCTAAATAGTACGCATATGCTGTTTTTGTGCATCAAATGCGAGTTTGTATGATATATAGGAGTGCGGATATGGAAATCGAAACATTATTATACGTATGCAAATGTTGACTGGGATACGTGACGGGTGCGCACTCTTCTAAAGCTGCAAAAACGTGAACGAAATTATTTTGACCCAAAAAAATTATTTTAGAGCCGCAATATCTGCAGTAAAGTCGTTCCATTATTTATTTTCCATTCTATAGGGGTTGCAATTTAGTGATTATTACACTTAACAGTGAGAAACGAATTTTACTTTTTTCATTTTGGAATATAAAAATCCGCTTTACTGCGCAAAGTTATAGCACATTTTGTAAGAAACAACTTTGTTCAAGACATCATACGTGTATCTACCTATTCAAATAGATTTTTGTGGATTTTTCTATGAATTACCCCTAACGATCAATTGTTTTCAATTTAACTTTTGACAGTGATTTTTGACAATTTTTCAATGTTCTACAATATTGTTTGCCATAACGAGATAAACAATTTTTTCGAAAGGAAGTTTATTTGCACCTCACATATTTCTTTGGTTGTTGACTATTTTTACTTGAATAATTCACTAATTTACACTAATAAGCCGCAATGTAATTTTGTTAATTATTATTCATTTTATGAAAGTGAGATTCTGTGGTTAATCCACCTAGAAATGAAAAACGAATTTTATTTTTCTCATTTTTTCATATAAAATCCACTTTGCTGAAGTTTTTTCTGATAAAATGTGCTTCAACTTTGCCAAACAAATGCAACCTCTAAAAAATGGAGTACAATTATTAGATCAAATTTGCGTTTTTTTTAGTCAGAATAATTTCGATCACGTTTTTGCAGGTTTAGCTGGTTTTATTTATTTTATCAGTTTCGACGCTGTCTACATTTCTACCTAGATGCTCTCCTCATTTGATATATGCTTAGAGACACGCAGTAGAAGCATTACAGTACAACTAAACTCTGTTGTGTTGTTATTGAGCGTAATGTCCTTTCGTGTAAAAAAGATCACCCCGTTTATCATCTCTTCGGAGAGATATTTCAGATTCCACCACACTGTTTTTTGCATGCTTCTTAGATATACAGTAAGGTCTTTTTTACACGGTTTTTAACGCGGGTTTTAAATGTTGAATTTTGGTCTCTAGATTGACCACTATCATATTCAAACGAGGTTGAAACATTTTAAAACGGTTTTCTTCGTTATATTCGCAACTCAAAAAAGTGTTTTTACGCGATCCCATACAAATTTGGAACAAGTGTGACGCTTTGCCCACCAGTATAAAAGCAGTTGTCTTCGCAGAGAAAGGTAAAGGTCGAAGTCGGTTAATTATAGTCTTCAAACTTTTTTTCACTCTACATAATCGAATCCTATATATAATCGATTCAGAAACAATTTTTTTGTTCATTTTTTTAATGATTCGTTATTTTTTAATAAATACGAAGAATTTTTCTTAAAATCAGAAAACATATTTCTTACAAAAAAAACAATTATGTAGTGTTTTTTTATATAAATGCAGTCAAACGTTAAGAAACATTTACGAAATTTGCTCACATTTAACCCTCTTCGTCGACTTTTTTTTCAATTTTTTCAAATTTATTTTCAAATTATTTTGATTTTTTTTTCAAATTTTAAAAATATTTTTCAGTCTTCTATATTTTTAATTGTTTTGAATTAATTTTCTAATTTTTCCTTTTTTTTTTTATGAGGTAATTAATTTTTTTTTCAAAATTATTTTTTTCATTTTTTTTTAATCAATCAGCAAAGCAAAGCATTGGTGCTACATTCCGAATCGGAACTTGACCTTCTGTTTATTTATACACAGACTTCGCAGCAGACTATTTTGTGTACAGGACAATTGCGGGGCTAGCACTACGATCCTACTGACAGTAACAGTCTCTCCCGAGCCCAGACCCTAACCTACGACGACTGGCTTGTTAGGCCAGCATCGTACCTCGAGACCATCTGGGAGATCTATGAATCAATTGAATCAATTAGGGAACGTTTAATAATTACACTTACTTACTTCACTTTAATGGCGACAGATCGTTGAAATCCTATGCCGAATCCAGAATACGCCTCCACCAAACCCGGTCTTGGGCTACTCATCTCCAGTCTCCCTATTCACTTCTGCCTCGAAGTCGTCGGCATCTACACGGTTTTAAGCTAAATATTATCTTTGCCGGTCGCTCATCCGCCATCCGTGCTAAATGGTCAGCTCACTGTAACCTTCCGTGTTTCATCAGCTTGTCAATATCTTCGTGTTTGTATACTTCGTACAGCTTGCGATATATGCGCCTGCGCCACACCCCATTCTCTAGTTTGCCTCCGAGTATTGATCGCAAGATTCAACGTTCGAATACCCCAAGCGCTCTCGATTGGCCTCCTTCCACGTCGACGATTCATGTCTGTAGAGCGCCACCGGGAGGTTCAGAGTCCTATAGAGCGCAAATTTCGTACGGATCTATAGGCTGCGGGACCTAAGCTGGCTACGCAATCCGTAATAAGCCCAATTCGCTGCCGCAATCCGTCACATGTCACGAGAGTACCAACATAAGCAAATTCGTCGACCACTTGGAAAGTATCCTCACCCATCTCCATCGCAGCACCAACGCCCGCAGAACTACCGCGCTCTCTGCCAGCCATCATGTACTTTGTTTTGGCAGTGTTTATGGTGAGTCCAATTCTCGCAGCTTCCCTTTTGTGTGCCGTAAAGGCCTCCTCAACAGCTAGACGGTTAACACCAATTATATCAATGTCGTCCTCGAAGCCCAGAAGCAAGTGAGACTTAGTGATGATGGTGCTGCTCCTCTGCGCACATGCCCTTCGTATTGCACGTTCTAAAGCTATGCTGAACAGGAAGTTCGAGAGCCCATCATCTTGCTTCAGACCATCTAACGTCACAAACGCGTCCAAAAATTCACCCGCTGTACTGACGCATGATGTGAAACCGTTAAGCGTCGCACGTAACAGTTTAATTAGTTTTGTTGGGAATCATATTTGCCACAGCGCGTTGCGTTTCACTGTGTCGTACGCCGCCTTAAAGTCAATAAACAGATGGTGCGTCTGCAAGTTGTGTTCTCGAAACTAGTCGAGAATCTGTCTCAAGATAAACATCTGGTCCGTTGTAAATCGCCCCACTCGAAAATCGCATTGGTATTCTTCAACAAAAGCTTCCTGCAACGGCCTCAGTCGCTGGAACAGGATAAGGGAGAGAATTTTGTAAGCGGAATCGAGAAGGGTTATGTCTCAATACCTACTACAGTCGAGTCTATGTCCCTTCTTGGAGAAAGGGCATATGAGTCCTTCCAACCAGTCCGTAAGTAGTTGTTCCTCAGAACTTACCGGATAATCTGGTGAATTGCACTACACAGCCACTCGCTCCCGACTTTTAAAAGTTCGGCCAGTAAGCCGTCCTTCCCAGCGGCTTTGTGGTTCTTCAGCTCTTTGCAAGCATTCTTCACCTCGTCCAATGTTAAAGAATCCACAACTTGTCCGTCCTCTATAATTTCTATCCTGTTTCCCTCGACGACTCTCCTATCTTCCTCACCGTTTAACACTACTTCACAATGTTGCTTCCAACGCTTG
The DNA here is from genome assembly GCF_029784165.1 of Wyeomyia smithii. Lineage (NCBI taxonomy): Eukaryota > Metazoa > Arthropoda > Insecta > Diptera > Culicidae > Wyeomyia > Wyeomyia smithii. The sequence continues at coordinate 119,702,401 of NC_073695.1, read as the reverse complement.
GCCACCTGCGATTTATCGGTTCTCTGGTTCCTGGCAAGGTCCGGTTCCTGATTCCGTTGATCGTTCTATAGGAGCTCCTCGTGTCGTGCCTGCTGAAGCATTTCTCCGCCTCCGCGAAAACGCGATCGTAGTGCTCACGTTTCTTAAGGCGAGCCTCTTTTCGGCCTTGCCTCCCGGCATTTCTCCCCGCATGGGACGCGTCACACGATTAACTGCTACTAACGTGTTGACGTAGGCTCGGATCTTCTCTGCCGTCACCTCTAGACACTCAGCATCGAACCACCCAATGCGTGGTTCCCGTTGTCATGCCAATTACTTCTCGCGCTATTTCGGAAACTGCATCGCGAATGAGCTTCCACTGCTCGTTCAGGTCCACTCCAGCTGGTTCACCGATCTGTCTATCAACTTTCCGAGTATACTCTGCAGCAATTCCGTCCGCTGATAACCTCTGGATATCCAGACGTATCTTCCTCGCCGATGTCGATTTAATTACATTGTACAACCGGGGGCGAATCTTGACAACCACGAGATAATGATCCGAGTCAATGTTTGGATCACGAAAGGACCGCACATTTATGACGTCTGAAAAGTGCCGGCCGTCAATCAGCATGTGGTCGATCTTAGAGCAGGCCTTTCCATTGGGGTGTCTCCAGGTGTGCTTCCGAATGTACAGACGTGCTAAGTGGGTACTAAAAATGGCCATTCCCCTGGCCGCGGCGAAGTTCAAAAACCTCGAGCCGTCGTCAATGGTGGTAGAGAGAAGGCTTTCCTTACCAATAACAGGACGAAAGAACTCCTCTCATCCGACTTGTGCGTTCATATCTCCGATGACGATCTTTATATCGTGTTGTGGGCAGCCTCCATACGTTTTCTCAAGGAGCTCATAGAACTCCTCTTTCACGACATCGGTTTTATCGTTTGTCGGCGCGTACACGTTGATAATGCTGTAATTGAAGGATCTGCCCTTGATCCTCGATACGCATAGACGGTCATTAATAGGCCTCCACCAATGACAATGACACGCTTCATTTGGTTTCCGAGTAGCACGAAACCGAGGCCCCATCCGCTCTGTCGCCGCCACTTTAGTAGATGTGGTACTTGAAAGTGCCCGTGGTCGGATCAACCGCCCGGAGTTCACGTTCTCCGGTATGGCTGCTATCTCCACATTTGTCTTTCGCAGCTCTCTGGCCAAGACGCCCCCGCGTGCCGGTTCGAGCAGAGTCCAAACATTCCAAGTGCCAAGTTTCCAATCGTTGTCCTTTTTCGTTTGCCTAGGTCTATACCGATTGTTCCGATTCGTATCATCCTCTGGATTGTTCGTAGTATGTTTATTTCAGCATGCTGCTTTACTAGGGCTGCGATGCCTAGTCTCGCGACGGGGCTGCCGTCTTGGGTGTAGCTGGCATGACACCGCATTTCATAATTCAGCCGTCTGCTCCGGTTCAGTCGCTGTTTGTGCCGCCCCTAACCTGGGGAACAGACGTTCAGGCAAACTGCTCTCCAAGGAGAACAGCTCCCCCTTCCCTGTCAGCATACGACCAAGTTCCCACCAACTCATTGATCTTCCCTTGGTTGCTCTTATCCCAGTTGGTACCACGTGAAGGTAGGGATAGAAGTTGCTGGGCATTATTCCAACTAGTACGGGTACTGTTAGTGTCAGTAGGATCGTAGCGCTAACCCCGCAATTGTCCTGTACATCAAACAGTTGGCTGTAGGCTGTCCCAAAAAAAATCGATGTTCAAAAAGTCAATGTGCTCAGCCCTAAATTGAGAGATAATGTTATTTATAGCATTTTTGTAGAACATTTCCACTTTCTGAAAAATCGTTTTCAGGTTGCCCAAACGTGATTTATGAAAAAATGACTTTTTCAAGCTACAAAACCACTCTTCTGCACTTTTTTCAAATCTGTTCGATTCCTAAATTTTTCCATATATTTTTTTATTTTTGTGGGGTTGTTTTTGAATATTTTGCATGGTTTGGTTCAGCATCGCATTCAATTATTTGACTCACAGAGCCCACTGAACATAACAAAATAGTGAATTTCCCTTATAATTTTTAGATAAAATCCTTTGAAACACATATAAAAATTTTTTTTGATCAAGAACTGAAATTTTTACTGCAAAGCGGAACTCAAGACGAAAATTTACATGAGAAAAGATCCTTGATATCTTATCACACATATAAAAATGCCAATATCTCAGCCCCCCGATAAGATATCTAGTATCTTTTTTCATGTAAATTTTCGTCGTAAATCCTGTTTTGCAAAGGAAGTTTCAGTTCTTGATCAAAAGTTTTTTTATTTGTGTTTTGAAGGGTTTTATCTAAAAATCATTAGCAAAAAATATTTTTTCTGTGACGTTTAATGGGCTCTGTGAGTATAAAAACTGAATGCAATGCAGAACTGAACCATGAAAAATATTCAAAAACAACCCCACAAAAATAAAAAAATATATGAAAAAATGTAGAAATTGAACAGATTTGAAAAAAAATGTAAAAGAGTGGTGATGTAGCTTGAAAAAGTCATTTTTTCATAAATCAAGTTTGGGCAACCTGAAAACATTTTTTTAGAAAGTGGAAATGTTCTACAAAAATGCTTTAAATAACATTATCTTGCAATTTAGGGCTGAGCACATTGACTTTTTCAACATCGATTTTTTTTGGGACACCCTACAGCGAAGTCTGTGTATAAGAAACATCAATATTTTTTATCTCTCAAAATAAAACAGTTATTTAACATTTTTGTTGAAATGCGTGGTTTGCCGTTACATATAAAAATGCCAATATCTCAGCCCCCCGATAAGATATCTAGTATCTTTTTTCCTGTAAATTTTCGTCGTAAATCCTGTTTTGCAAAGGAAGTTTCAGTTCTTGATCAAAAGTTTTTTTTATTTGTGTTTTGAAGGGTTTTATCTAAAAATCATTAGCAAAAAATATTTTTTCTGTGACGTTTAATGGGCTCTGTGAGTATAAAAACTGAATGCAATGCAGAACTGAACCATGAAAAATATTCAAAAACAACCCCAAAAAAATAAAAAAATATATAAAAAAATGTAGGAATTGAACAGATTTGAAAAAAATGTAAAAGAGTGGTAATGTATCTTGAAAAAGTCATTTTTTCATAAATCACGTTTGGGCAACCTGAAAACATTTTTTTAGAAAGTGGAAATGTTCTACAAAAATGCTATAAATAACATTATCTTTCAATTTAGGGCTGAGCACCTTGACTTTTTCAACATCGATTTTTTTTTGGGACACCCTACAGCGAAGTCTGTGTATAAGAAACAGAAGGACGAGTTCCGAATCGGAATGTAACACCAAGGCTTTGCTTTGTTTTTAGTACGAGTGTACTGCTGGTACGCATTGCCCACCTATTAATTATACAGCGCAGAAATAAATATTTTCGAGGCCATCTTCTTTTGCATAGATTCTCAAAAATTTTCACATGGGTAACATCACTTTGTTAGGTAGCGCTCTCAGCCCCCTCCTCTCTCTTCTCTCACGCATTACGTATTTTATGGACGTTTCCTTGCGATAATTCTGCTCCAGATTTAAGTCATATTTGAAATAGAAAAAAAAACGACTATATATAATTGAATCTAAAATTTTATATAATCGGATCATATAAAATCGAATCTATATATAATCGAGTCCATTCCGCGTCGAACACTCGACAGAAACGGACGTGCAAAGTGGTCGTTCTATTACAATCCGGTCCGTGTGTACGAATAGCCAAACAAAAGAGTGTATTATTCGCGCTAAACGCCAACTAGATTGTGAGTTGTGTCGCTACGTTCTGTACCCGGCTCGCAACTTTGGCTGTATTGGTGCAAAATACCAGCTGCAGTTTTGAACTGTGCACAGTGAATAGATCTTTCGAGTTCAAGGCCACCAGTTGACAGTCGAGTCGTGTCGCTGTGCTGAGTGATCTCACACCCGGCTCACTGCTGGTGGCTGTGTTGGTGCTGCTGTACTGGTGCTGCTGGCTGCTTTGGGTGCAGCTTCGAACGATCGGACAACCACTGCTGGAAGGAAGAAGTAAAGAGGTACGTGTTCTTGTCGGCGCTAGTGCGCTAGTGCGCTAGATTTAGCGCGATGGATATAGATCCCTCGCCTCCCGTGCCACCATCCCCGAACCCCCCTGACCATGACCCTTCTGTTACCCTCTCCCCTGTTCATTCTCCAGTCCTCCCTCGCCCCAGTCTTTACCCGGACGGATCTCAACAGGGCAGCTATACTGTTTATTTTCGTCCAAAGGCAGGAGTGAATTCAAAGCGATTAAACATACTGCAAATTTCTAAAGACCTGACGAAGGGGTACAAGGCCGTGACCGAAATTTCCAAGGTCCGACCTAACAAGCTCCGTGTCGTGGTCAGTGATCTGGCACAGGCCAATGCTATCGCTTGCTCTGAGCTCTTCACACGCGAGTATCGCGTCTACATACCCGCACGAGACGTGGAGATCGACGGTGTCATAACCGATTCGAGTCTGTCCGTCGAGTGTATTTTGCAAAGTGCTAAAGGGTGCTTCAAGAATAGCACATGTCCCGATGTGAAGGTGCTCGACTGCAAGCAATTGCGGTCTGTATCTCTCGTCGGCGGCACAAAAGTGTACACTCCGTCAGACTCGTTTCGCGTTACGTTTGCCGGATCTGCACTCCCTAGCCACGTCTCGATCGACCGGGTTCGTCTGCCTGTGCGATTGTATGTACCCCGTGTTATGAATTGCACCAATTGCAAGCAGTTAGGCCACACAGCCGCCTACTGCTGCAATAAGGCACGATGTAGCAAGTGTGGGGAAACTCATGCGGACGATTCTTGCAGTGTAAATGCTGAAAAATGTATTCACTGTGGGGGAAACCAGCATGAGCTCTCCACATGCCCGGTGTACATGCAGCGCAGAGATAAAATCAAGCGGTCACTTATAGAGCGTTCAAAGCGTTCTTACGCTGAGATGCTGAAGAAGACCGTGACCACTTCTACCATAACATCGAACCCCTGTGATCTGTTGTCCTCTGACGAAACCGATTCTGACGATTCACCAGCGGAACATCTTACGCCAATCCTGGGGAGTCCAGGAAGAGGAAAAATGTTTCTTCACCTAAACTTCCCCGTAAAGGTCCTAAGATTTCCCAAAGTGTAATGAAAAGTACGAACAAACCAAACAGTGCTGCGGAAAAACCGTAGCAAACTCCTCCTGGGCTTGCAAATTTAAAGTCTCAGAAGGAGTTCCCAGCACTGCCAGGAACATCTAAAACCCCAGTTGTTCCTTTTGCACATCCAGTTGATGAAACAAACTCTGGATTAGTAAAATTTTCTGACATTGTGGACTGGATTTTTGAAAATTTCAATGTACCCGATCCAATTAAAATTTTTCTTACAGCATTCCTCCCAACAGTTAGATCATTTTTGAAGCAGTTGACTGCCCAATGGCCCCTCCTTGCAGCGATTGTATCCTTCGATGCCTAATTCAACCGCGTATATGAAGGATTCTATCTCTGTCTTACAGTGGAATTGTAGAAGTATTTTACCAAAAATTGATTCATTTAAAGTTTTGATAAATAAAAACAAATGTGATGCATTTTCCCTTTTTGAAACTTGGCTTACTTCAAATATTGATCTCAACTTCCATGATTTTAATATTATTCGCCTTGATCGAGACACCCCATATGGAGGAGTACTTTTAGGGATTAAAAAGTGCTATTCTTTCTATCGTATTAACCTCCCCTCGATTCCAGGCATCGAAGTTGTCGCATGTCAAATGACAATAGCTTTGTATTGCCTCAATATATATTCCTCCCAGAACACAGGTTGGGCAACGGCTGCTCTTTGATTTAATAGAACTTCTTCCCTCGCCACGTTTGATTTTGGGAGACTTCAACTCTCATGGTGTGGCTTGGGGTTCCCCTTACAATGATAACCGCTCCTCTTTAATCTATAACCTTTGCGATGACTTCGACATGACTATTTTAAGCAATGGTGAAATGACACGTATCCCGAAACCTCCAGCGCGCCCAAGCGCTTTGGATCTATCCTTATGTTCGACGTCGCTACGGTTGGATTGCACATGGAAGGTAATTCTCGATCCTCACGGTAGCGACCATCTGCTTATTCTTATTTCAATTACTAACGGGTCAACTCGCATGCGACCAATTGACATTCCGTATGATCTCACACGGACTGTCGATTGGAAGTTATACGAGGAAATGATTTCAAAAGCGGTCGAGTCGATTCAACATCATCCACCACTTGAAGAATACAACCTCCTCGCGGGTTTGATTCTCGACGCCGCGTTGCAAGCCCAAACGAAGAAATATCCCGGAGTAACGATCATAGAACGGCCTCCCACTCCGTGGTGGGACCAAGAGTGCTCCGATGTCTACACGCAAAGATTCGACGCGTTTTTGGCCTTCCAGAAGGGAGGTATACCTGGCGACTATTTACGGTATTCGGAGCTTGATACCAAGCTTAAAAGTTTGGCTAAAGCAAAGAAACGCGGATATTGGCGTCGGTTCGTGAACGAGACGTCGAGGGAGACATCGATGAGCACTCTTTGGAACACAGCCCGAAGAATGCGGAATCGCGTAACGGTCAACGAAAGCGAGGAGTCCTTTAGTCGGTGGATATTTGATTTTGCCAGGAAAGTATGTCCGGACTCTGTTCCTGAGCAGAACATTGTTCGCGATGCGTCTCCGGGCCACGACGCGATAGAATCACCTTTTACGATGGCAGAATTTTCAGTTGCCCTCCTGTCCTGTAACAATAACGCGCCTGGGTTGGATAGAATCAAATTCAACTTGTTGAAGAATCTACCCGGCAATGCCAAGAGGCGCTTGTTGAACTTGTTCAATAAGTTCCTGGAGCAAAACATTGTACCGCAGGATTGGAGGCAAGTGAAGGTGATCGCCATCCAAAACCAGGGAAACCAGCTTCTGATCACAACTCTTATAGGCCGATTGCAATGCTATCCTGTATCCGGAAATTGATGGAAAAAATGATACTCCGTCGTTTAGACCATTGGGTCGAATCAAATGGTCTACTTTCAGATACTCAATTTGGCTTCCGCCGTGCCAAAGGGACGAATGATTGTCTTGCGTTGCTTTCAACAGATATTCAGCTGGCGTATGCTCGCAAAGAACAAATGGCGTCTGCGTTCTTGGACATCAAGGGGCTTTTGATTCCGTTTCTATTGACATTCTTTCGGGTAAACTTCACCGACAAGGATTTTCTCCAATTTTGAACAATTTTTTGCACAATTTGTTGTCCGAAAAGCACATGCATTTTACGCACGGCGATTTGGCAACTTTTCGCATTAGCTACATGGGTCTTCCCCAGGGCTCATGTTTAAGCCCCCTTCTTTACAACTTTTATGTAAATGACATCGACGAATGTCTGGCAAATTCATGCACGATAAGACAACTTGCAGACGACAGTGTAATCTCTGTTACAGGAGCCAAAGCTGCCGATTTGCAAGGACCATTGCAAGATACCTTGGACAATTTGTCTGCTTGGGCTTTACAGCTAGGTATCGAATTTTCTCCGGAGAAGACTGAGATAGTAGTTTTTTCTAGGAAGCATGAACCTGCTCAGCTTCAAACACAATTAATGGGTAAAACGATTTCTCAGGTTTTGGTACACAAATACTTGGTGTCTGGTTCGACTCTAAAGGTACCTGGGGTTGTCACGTGAGGTATCTGATGAAAAAATGTCAACAAAGAGTGAATTTTCTTCGTACAATAACCGGACAATGGTGGGGAGCCCACCCAGGAGACCTTATAAGGCTTTACCAAACAACGATACTGTCTGTTATTGAGTACGGGTGTTTCTGCTTCTGCTCCGCAGCAAACACACATTTGATCAAACTGGAGCGAATACAATATCGTTGTTTGCGTATCGCCTTGGGTTGCATGCAATCGACCCATACGATGAGTTTGGAGGTCTTAGCTGGAGTACTACCATTGAAAAACCGCTTCTGGAGCCTGTCTTCTCGTATTCTAATCAAATGTGAGGTCTTGAACCGTCCCGTGTTTGAAAATTTTGAAAGGTGAATCGAAATTAATTCTCAAACCCGTTTTATGACATTGTATTTCAATCACATGTCCCAAAATATTAACCCTTCTTCGAATATTCCATATCGTGTCGACTTATCAAATACTTCTGATTCTACTGTGTTTTTCGATACATCCATGATAGAAGAAACTCGTGGAATCCCGGATCATTTACGCGTGCACCAGATCCCCAAAATTTTTTCCAATAAATATCGAAACATCAACTGCGACAATATGTTCTACACTGACGGATCACTTCTCGATGGGTCCACTGGCTTCGGTATTTTCAATAACAATTTAACCTGTTTAAAAAGTCTTCCATAAGCTCGATAACCCTGCTTCTGTTTACGTCGCAGAATTGGCTGCAATTCAGTAGACCCTTGGGATTATCGAACAAATGCCCACGGACCATTATTACATCTTTACGGACAGTCTCAGTTCCATTGAGGCTCTCCGATCGATGAAAGATGTTAAGCACTCTCCGTATTTCCTGGGGAAAATACGGGAACATTTGAGTGCTTTATCCCAAAAATCATTTCAGATTACCTTAGCGTGGGTCCCTTCTCACTGTTCGATACCGGGCAATGAGGAAGCGGATTCTTTGGCTAAGGTGGGCGCAACAAACGGTGATATTTATGAAAGACCAATTGCCTCTAATGAATTTTTCGCATTTGTACGTCAGAATACGATCATCAGTTGGCAAAATTTTTGGACCAAGGGGGAACTGGGAAGGTGGTTACATTCCATAATCCCCAAGGTATCGACGAACCCGTGGTTCAAGGGGTTGGATGTAGGTCGGGATTTCATTTGCGTGATGTCCCGGCTTATGTCCAATCACTATAGATATGACGCGCATCTTCGTCGTGTTGGGCTCGGGGAAAGTGGTATCTGTGTCTGTGGTGAAGGTTATCACGACATAGAGCACGTTGTCTGGTCATGCCCTGTACACCGTGACGCCAGGTCTAAATTAATAGCTTCCCTGCAGGCCGAAGGTAGGCAGCCGGCTGTTTCTGTTCGTGATGTCTTGGCGAGCCGTGACCTATCCTACATGTCTCTTATATACGTTTTCCTGAAATCCACCCACGCCCCAGTTTAGTCCTATCCCCTTCCGCCTACATCCAACCAAACGACAAGAACACGTTAAGACCCCGGATCCGGAAACAGCAATCAGACCCGCACGATACTCTCAAGGCCCGAGGGAAACAACCCAATATGCCAGTCCGTAATATCTTGGCCCAGCAGCGGAACAAATTTAATATGCTGCTTACCTATGGCAATGAAAACCATCAAACAGCAAACCTGTGCTTTTAATGCAAAATATTCTAGCTTTAAGTTAGATTTAGTTACAGCTCGTAGTCGGCTGCGAGGATAAAAAAATTGCTTTTAGTTATTAAGATGCTTTAGAAAGTAAGCTACTAGATATAATTGGCGCCGTTAAACATTGAATTGTATTTGTGCCGTGTCAAATAAACTATAGATGAACAAAAAAAAAGAATAATCGAGTCCGACCTGCATTCTCCTACACGCTAGTGATTCTCTGAAAAGAAACTGCTTGCCTGATCTCAGGTTTTTAGAACCTTTTTAACTATGCTTATGTATCGACAATGTAGAATCTATACGAAGTGATTGGCATGTCTATCGGTGTGATGAAATTAATTTATCTGATTTTGTTCTAATTTATTCCGATTAGGTACTTTGATTTACAACAGCCCTATCTCTAAATGGTTGCTACGAATGCAACAAAAAAAAAAGACACCTCAGCTTTCGATTAACAGTGGCCAAATGGATGAGTCTAGAGGTTCATATGCATTCCTTTGGATGATTTGATTTTTTGCATGGATTTTGTGGCTGTTTTTGGTTTGATAGCTCAATTATGGGAGTTCTTTTGTATTTTCGCGTGCTCCTTTCATAAAACCAAGATAAAAGTGCATAAATTGCACGAGTCCTGTTTCTATGAAGAAAGAATATATCACAATCGATAGAACAAATATCCGTAGTGGAAGGTGGATATTCTTCAACAAATACAGTACTGTACCACTTTTTAGATCGTAACAATTTCGTATTCATCTCTTAGCCTTCAACGGGGCAAATTGCTGGCATCATACTGTGCCACGGTATAGAGAAGGAAACGTTCTGTATGTCGAAACTAAAATTTTATTTGTTTGTCATTGAATCTGCACCATTGCAGTGGAGGCTCCCTGTTGCGAAGTTTCTTAGCAACAAGAGGAGTCATTCAAGATAAAACGAAAATTTCTGCGATCTCCGGAAAACTAGGAGCGATTTGCTAGCTGAAATGTTTGCCTTCGATACTCTCCGGGTGCAAGTATAGAATCAAAGCAAATCTTTGCCCTAGTCGACTTTCAATTTCCGCTGTTGGGGGATTTTATTTTTCCTCCATGGAGATTCTTCTGCAGGATAAAAAATAAAAACTTTCCTAATCCACCTAACGGCGGAAGCAACTATTGTTATAATTCTGAGTGATTGTAATTTTCCAATTGTGATAACTTTGAAAACTTACATCTCAAAATAAGATTTTACGTTTAAAGTGAGCGCACAAAATTTTTATTTTGCATTTAATGTCTTCGAAAATGAAAAAGGGTTTAAGCTATAAATGAGCTGCCAATGCACTAATGTCATGCAAACACTACAAGACCATGTGGTTAAAAAAATTCATCATCTGCCCTGTCTAATGGTATTTTTAGAGACAATTTTAAATAAATTGTTGCTTTTTCCATGGTAAAAAAAGACAAAATGTGATACTCTCACAAGGGTCAAAACTATCGTTTCCGGTAATGTCAACGCATAAAATCTCTGACGAGTAAAAAGTTGTCGACAAGAAATCATCATCATTCCCTACTAAACAAATTCAAATCTACAGCACTATTAATTAGCTCGAAGAGTGAATCATAACTGGAAACTCATCATAACAATTCGAAATGCTCTCGCTGGGTGTCATAAAGTACTCGTCATCATCTGGGCTTAAGCAAATTGTTTGTAGTACGTGGCCCGGCGTAAAAGAACGGGATATCTTATGAAGGGTCAACAGAAAATAATCTCTACCGAAAATTATGTTTGTCTGCCCACTTCTGTCGCTACAAGATGACACCGAAGAGAGGGTTAACAACTTGAAAATCTGTTAGCATGCACCGAATATTGTCGGAGATATCCATAGTTCGGAACAGATTGCTCCGTAGCATTTTATTGAACAAAAAGTTGTTGCTGAAAGTGGATTATAGTCTCAATATGTATAATCGCTTCCGGAAGCTCATCATTTCAGAGTTTACTATTGGATATAAATAGTATCATTATATTTTTAAAATAATTCTATTATTCTGATTGAGGAAAGCTCGAAAAAGCTGTTATAATATTTTGATCGTCCAAACGTGGATTCAAGTCCTAATCAGCCGAAATTTAGATTTAAGAGCCCCGCTCGGCATCAGCAAACCGGAGTAATTATTTTAATCAGATTACCTACACCGTCCAGGAAAGCTTCCTGCAAACGTTGCCTGCAGTGTAGTCCGGCCGCTCAGTTCTTGATACCGAAAAACAGGAAGCTCTCCATAGTTCGCGTTTGCCATAGTGACTATACCAGGCATAACATCAGGTGTCCGAACCGGCTGTACATCAGAGATTAATTAGTTTTAAGAGCTTTATAATGAAATTTATGCATTATCAAAAGTTGAAAAGGATTATAGAATGGTTTTTAATGCTTCTGTTCATTACTTCCTCGCCGATTGAGAAGCTGTAAAACGATTAAATTTCATTCAAAAACAGCACTGCTGAAGAGCGGTAGCAAAATGCCCACTAGAGATCTATCAACCTCAGGCAAAATATCGTGGTTCATCAAAATAATATTGAGTTAATACTTATACTTACTGATTAAATCCACAAAAGTTAGCTATTTAGAAAACCATCATAGAATAAGCACGAGCTTGTTGGTATGGATGATTGCAAAAAATTTGCAAATAAATAACTAATATAAAATAATTCAAAATTATTGAAAAATTAAAAGAACTTTTTTCGGAATAATTCTTTCCAAATTTTGTCATATTTCGCAAACTAACCTGAAAATTGAAATCAATATGAGAATATGGCAAGACAGGATTTGAAAGAAGATAGCCATGGTCTTTGGAAAAGATTTGCACGAATTTTGATGTAGAAATACGTCTCTCAGAAATTTCGGCTACGCATAGCTACGTAAGGGTGTACTATTGTACTGTCGAAAATTGTCAAGCCTTGTTGAAACCTAGATCTGGAGTGCTGATTTGCCGCTTAATGAATGGAAAGCATGTATAGAACAGTCGACAGCATTATTTACCTAGTCAACCAGAAATGCACACTTTGGACTATGAAGAGCCTGCTTCTACTCAAACCAATCATTTTCCTGATGGATGGCTACTAATACGGTTCCAATTAAGAAGTAGCGGAAGCTGCAGCGGTAGTGAAATCAGCGTGAGCGAAACGTGCTGCGGCCCTTCTTTAGTAAAAGCTGCCTTTATGCGGTAGTGGCAGCATCAGTGATAAATGTAAAGCGACAAAATAAAGAGTTGAGGGTTCATATTTTTATATCGCAAAACTGCCAAATTCTCAGTGATACTGTGAATTAAGTTAATATTTATTATTAACTCAAACAGTTATTATGTACATCTAGTCTATCCCAAACTTGGAAATTGTTCCCTTCTTCGCACAATTTTCAACGCGTGGGCTCTATAAATTGCTTCTCACTACATAATTCAAGCAGAGCGGCCCATTGCAATTCCACCACTGATTGAACGGAAATGATGAACATCAGCATCCAATATAAATTAGTTTTTCCTTTTGCTTTCCGTATCCATAACAAGTATAACTGTTGTGGTAAAATGGCAAATTCTCCCCGTAACATGTCAATAAACAAGTGTTCCGGAACCGTCACTAGTGACGGTGCGCTTTGCCTATTTCCTCAACTATGGTGCACAGGCGTCTATTTCAAATGATTCGTCCGGGTTTCATTTCATCATTATGCTTTCGACATAGTTGCGCACAAGTGTCCACCGAGAGTTCAGGACGATGGCTGGAAGTCGGCGAGAATTCGAATTGTATCGTTTTGAGTGATGACAGCCACACGGTCTCTCTATTGCCCGCTAGCACTGTGATTCATTTGATACGGCAAATTTAATATCTTCTGGTGAATCGCTCCCACTCTTCTTGTATTTCGCCCTGCCAAACCAATTCCACATTCCAGTGATACCGCTTCGAATTCAATAACCAGATGACTAAGATACTTTTATTAAGCGTGCTTGCACAAATAAATGGTTTTGAACACACTCAAAGATGACATTAATAGTTTCGCAGCAGGAAACTGCAAACTATTTTGTGTTTTCATTATAAACTTCGTTCAACACTGCTATGTGAATTCAATGAATTATCTTGCTTGTGTAATAAGTATCCGCTTTCAGATAATTCTTGCAAAAATGTTTTCATTTCAATGGTATATATCCAGCTTCTGTGACGAAGTACGGTTAAAAACAAAATCGAATGTACATAAATTCCAATGAAATAATTTCCAATTTTGATGTCCTCAGTGATTTTAATTTCTTTTTCACCAGAAGAGCCGTTTCCAGCGGATCCCAACTGGGACAACGCTATCGACAGCAACGATGACGACTAGTAGCAGAAAATTTGTTTTGCTCATCGTCAATGGTAATCATTATATTTATTCGTTTTCCTGTTTATTTCATGAGGTGCCTGGACTTGGCCAGTCCGCCTGTCGGAAGACTTGGCATGGCGGAAACGTGGGTGGTGTAGCTACTGCAGCTGATGCCCGCCATGATCATGGACGGACTTATTTTGCATTTAACAGAGCGACCGGATAGCGAAGTGGAATGGGCAAGAGATTATTGACAAACTGGAAAAGTTTGCATCGGCTACAACTGTAACCAATAACAACTCGAGCTCCGTATTATAAACTGAAGTCTCCATTCTAGTGGATTTGATTGGCAACTGCCAATAAATCTGTTCAATTGGAATTACCGGTTGTTTTGATTCGAAAGAAACTAGCTCTTGATGCTTTTGTAAATTCTGCAGCTCATTCAACGATACAAAGGATTTGTTCAACACAGTAATCAACACTACAAACCATGAAAAACCTGTGAGTACTTGAAATATTACATTTTGTTCTAAATCCTGGTTCATATACATGCTTTACTATACTACTTTTGTAGACCGTAGAAGTGCTCTATCAACAAAAACAAAACTTTTTGTTGCATATGCTTAGATTAGCATATACTAAATAATTCTCAAGTATTTCAACGATTTTCTGCGGCATTAAATCTGGCATTGAATAATTTTTTGTTCAAACGAAGGATTTATATGCACAAACACAAAGAACATGCAAGCAAACATACATGCTTACTTGTATATCGCGCGCATTATGGGGGAGGATAAACGTACGCAAGTGTCCATGTCTTTTTTGCGTTTTCTCTTGCTAGCATACGAGCCTTCGAATATTTTTAAGGCTAATTCAAAATCATTTTTCCCTTTGTTTTAACTCGAAGAGTTAACTTTTAACTAAGCTCAATTTGAAACCAATTTTATCTTCAGTCTCGTCAACCTATGGATCCGCCTTTAGCCTAATCCGGAATCTATTTCTGCTTTACCCTTTCATTTCTCTTAGAAGCGTCTACCATTAGGCTAAATTAAAAACATTTTCGTTTTGACCTTTTCCTCCCGATTGAATTACTTTATAATTGTCAACCAAATTATGGATCATCTTTGTTTTTTTTTCTGAATTCCAGGTACGTTCACCTGCATCTTTACTTAGTTCGCAATACCTATGTAGTTTGCTTTATCCGTTTCAGAGGAATTTTTTATGTAATTTTAACCGACTTTTCATTTTCTTCGTTTTCTTTTTACCTAAAAAGCATTCTTCACCTTTCTTTGGTTTTGTTTTAATCTTCTCTGTTTAATTAAAGCGACATAATCCGTTAGTTTTGCTTTTTCTAACCTTCAGACACGTTTTCCAACCATTTTTATCTAAATTTAGAATTTCTTTTATATTCTTTCAAGTCTTGAAGTATTTTCAGATGTTTCAATTGAATTTGATATTGATTTTTCTTGAGTTTGGTATTTTTTCTGGTTTGTAATTATTTAATTTGATGTGAATTTGAAGCTGTTTCCCTGGTTTTATTTTTTAGACAATTTGGATAAATTTTAATTATGTAATTTTCTGATGTTCATGTTTTTTAAGTTACGTTACAAATTATATTTTTTGGCTTGTTTTCCTATGCATGTGACAATATGTTGGTTTCTTCGAGCAGGTTACAACCATTTTAGAAATGAATATTTTACAATTCATTTTAGATTGTCTTTTTAAAGCATTTTTATTGTTCTTCTGGCGCTTAGAAGTGTTTTCAATCCGCCAAAGCATAATTGGTGATCATATTTCTTTCAGTTTTTCTAAAATATAAAGACGTTTGCTTTGCCTTTTCCTGCTACTTTGATATGCTTCTTAGCTCTCTTAGACCAAGTTTTGATGGGATTCTTTCTAAATCTAAATAAACCTCAATTCTAAATAAACCACAAAAAAAAACCTTTTTTCAACTTTTTGTTGTGAAAAAATGTCCACACGAACAAAGAGATAGGGGAACGTGTTTGGTTAAGGTTCTTGCTTGTTAACGAGGAACGGGGATCTAAAATGACGATTTTTGTGTGGATGTGGATTATGAACGGCCTCTATAGATATACAAACACATAATCACATGTATACACATTACACATATACGAACATACATATTCACAACAGAGATGCCAGAACTATTTCATGTGAATCCATGGATTTATACAGATTTTTACGTATTTGGGTACCCATTTACTATACATCCAAAGAAGTGAAACAAATCCGTAGATCTGGCAAGCCAGATTCCCATACGCATCCAATCCGTGAGCGATGGCAGCAGTGCCGGAGAAGGCAAGGGTCATGAATAAGGAACACATCATGCTCGCCAACTCCTAAAAGGTGACTAAGGCACCGGGGCTTATGAAAGCCCGAACCTGGCTATAAGACCCCAATTAAAGTGGCCTCGGGCAATAATGCAGAATTGTTAAAGGCTGGGAAACCATCAGGGGTATCATCGGCATATAGGCCTATTTATCTGCTGAATATCGGCAGCAACCTGCTGGAAAGGATTATCCTTAACAAAATGACGAATTAACGTTTTCAGAAAAAATATGACAGCTCTATCAATCGAACTCTATCCATGATGGCGATAACAGTGATTCTACTCCGTTCGGAAGTGTGCGAGTTTAAAGAACGGGGCCACGTCGTGCCGAAAGCGGTCACCGTGTGGCATTTTGTGGACGCCGGATACACCCGTTCCGGTATCTACATCATCTTGGTACTATTGGCAAACAATCAGAGCATCGAAAGAAAGCCCCGTTCCGGACAGCCGACGACCCTGACCGACAAGAAGCTCTAGAGGATGCTGAAGAGGAAATCTCAATCTGGAATGCATCGACTGGCAGGGCAATTCGTATTTTAATTCCCTGACAATCAGCGAGGAGGACTGGCTGTGAACGGGGAAATTTGTAGTACAAAGTGCCTGCCAGAAGTTGCTGCGTTCATCAAAAATACCATAAGGGCGAAGACGCGGTGTTCTGGCCGGAACTACTCGAAGCGATCATTGGAGGAGATAAAGCGGCTGAATATCGATGTGGTACCCAAGTTGGCAAACCCACCCAACATGCCCCAGCTGCATCCCATCGAGAATTTCTTGCAAACCTACAGTGTAAGATCTACTCCAACAATATTGTCGCGGAAACTGAGAAGAAATTGATAAATAGAACGGAGAAAGAGCTCGAAAACATGCCTAAACGCTCAAATTTCTTGTAGAAGTTGTGATCGTCGGCTTTGCGGACGACATAACGCTAAGGGTCTACGGCGCGTCAATCGAAAAAGTTGACGGTTGTGCACTATATACGCAAGGTTGAAGAGCTAACGCATCAAAAAACGGAGATCACGGTATTGAACAACTGTATATCAGAGCATCAGGCGGTGGTCAGAGTCGGAGACTGCACTATTACCTCAAAGCGATCATCAAAGCTCTTGATGGTTATAATCGATGCTCTAGTTTGAGAACCACGTGTTCGGTAGTAAGAGAAAACTTCTTGCCAGTATGGTTTCGTCCATACTTAGGTGTGGTGGGCCAGTGTGAATCACAGCTCTAGGTACTAACAGCTGTTGTAGTAAACTAGAATGTACCTACTGGCTCATGTGCCATGGTTTCGAGTGCGTATGGTACAGTGTCATACGATGCAATCGGCGTCTTGCCCAGTATGCTGTCTATCAGCATCGCCTTCGAGGAGTATTGCGTCAACCAACGTGACACAAGGGGCATACGAGGGACCAAAAAGTTATTATTGGTGTCCCGATGGCAACGGGAATGATCAAATTCCACAAAGAGTAAAGGACTCATCGATTCCGAAGGTACCCAGTTCCATCTGACAAAAATTCTGTCAGACCATGTCTCAGGATAAGTTTACATGGGTTCGAACTTCCTGTGTCGCGAGTACGTGGATACGAAAGAGACTGCTGAGCATGCCTTCTTTTTTTATTTTCTTCATCTATAGTTTATTTGACACGGCACAAATACAATTCAATGTTTAACGGCTCCAATTATAGCTGGTAGCTTACTTTCTAAAGTATCTTAATAACTAAAAGCAAATTTTTATCCTCGCTGCCGACTACGAGCTGAAACTAAATCTAGCCTAAAGCTAGAATATTTTGCATTAAAAGCACAGGTTTGCTGTTTGATGGTTTTCATTGCCATAGGTAAGCAGCATATTAAATTTGTTCAGCTGCTGGGCCAAGATATTACGGACTGGCATGTTGGGTTGTTTCCATCGGGCCTTGAGAGTATCGTGCGGGTCTGATTGCTGTTTCCGGATCCGGGGTCTTAACGTGTTCTTGTCGTTTGGTTGGATGTAGGCGGAAGGGGATAGGACTAAACTGGGGCGTGGATGGATTTCAGGAAAACGTATATAAGGGACATGTAGGATAGGTCACGGCTCGCCAAGACATCACGAACAGGAACAGCCGGCTGCCTACCTTCGGCCTGAAGGGAAGCTATTAATCTAGACCTGGCGTCACGGTGTACAGGGCATGACCAAACAACGTGCTCTATGTCGTGATAACCTTCACTACAGGCACAGATACCACTCTCCCCGAGCCCAACACGACGGAGATGCGCGTCAAATCTATAGTGATTGGACATAAGCCGGGACATCACGCAAATGAAATCCCGACCTACATCCAACCCCTTGAACCACGGGTTCGTCGATACCTTGGGGATTATGGAATGTAACCACCTTCCCAGTTCCCCCTTGGTCCAAGAATTTTGCCAACTGATGATCGTATTCTGACGTACAAATGCGAAAAATTCATTAAAGGCAATTGGTCTTACATAAATATCACCGTTTGTTGCGCCCACCTTAGCCAAAGAGTCCGCTTTCTCATTACCCGGTATCGAGCAGTGAGAAGGGACCCACGCTAAGGTAATCTGAAACGATTTTTCGGATAAAGCACTCAGATGTTCCCGTATTTTCCCCAGGAAATACGGAGAGTGCTTAACATCTTTCATCGATCGGAGAGCCTCAATGGAACTGAGACTGTCCGTAAAGATGAAATAATGGTCCGTGGGCATTTTTTCGATAATCCCTAGGGTGTACTGAATTGCAGCAAATTCTGCGACGTAAACAGAAGCAGGATTATCGAGCTTATGGAAGACGGTTAAATTGTTATTGAAGATACCGAAGCCAGTGGACCCATCAAGAAGTGATCCGTCAGTGTAGTACATATTGTCGCAGTTGATGTTTTGATATTTATTGGAAAAAATTTTAGGGATCTGCTGCACGCGTAAATGATCCGGGATTCCACGAGTTTCTTCTATCATGGATGTATCGAAAAACACAGTAGAATCAGAAGTATTTGACAAGTCGACACGATTTGGAATATTCGAAGAAGGGTTAATATTTTGGGACATGTGAATGAAATACAATGTCATAAAACGGGTTTGAGAATTAAGTTCGATTAACCTTTCAAAATTTTCAATCACGGGACGGTTCAATACCTCACATTTGATTAGAATACGAGAAGACAGGCTCCAGAAGCGGGTTTTCAATGGTAGTACTCCAGCTAAGACCTCCAAACTCATCGTATGGGTCGATTGCATGCAACCCAAGGCGATACGCAAACAACGATATTGTATTCGCTCCAGTTTGATCAAATGTGTGTTTGCTGCGGAGCGGAAGCAGAAACACCCGTACTCAATGACAGACAATATCGTTGTTTGGTAAAGCCTTATAAGATATCCTGGGTGGGCTCCCCACCATTGTCCGGTTATTGTACGAAGAAAGTTCACTCTTTGTTGACATTTTTTCATCAGATACCTCACGTGACAACCCCAGGTGCTTTTAGAGTCGAACCAGACACCAAGATATTTGTGTACCAAAACCTGAGAAATCGTTTTACCCATTAATTGTGTTTGAAGCTGAGCAGGTTCATGCTTCCTAGAAAAAACTACTATCTCAGTCTTCTCCGGAGAGAATTCGATACCTAGCTGTAAAGCCCAAACAGACAAATTGTCCAAGGTATCTTGCAATGGTCCTTGCAAATCGGCAGCTTTGGCTCCTGTAACAGAGATAACACTGTCGTCTGCAAGTTGTCTTATCGTGCATGAATTTGCCAGACATTCGTCGATGTCATTCACATAAAAGTTGTAAAGAAGGGGGCTTAAACATGAGCCCTGGGGAAGACCCATGTAGCTAATGTGAAAAGTTGCCAAATCGCCGTGCGTAAAATGCATGTGCTTTTCGGACAACAAATTGTGCAAAAAATTGTTCAAAATTGGAGAAAATCCTTGTCGGTGAAGTTTACCCGAAAGAATGTCAATAGAAACGGAATCAAAAGCCCCCTTAATGTCCAAGAACGCAGACGCCATTTGTTCTTTGCGAGCATACGCCAGCTGAATATCTGTTGAAAGCAACGCAAGACAATCTTTCGTCCCTTTGGCACGGCGGAAGCCAAATTGAGTATCTGATAGTAGACCATTTGATTCGACCCAATGGTCTAAACGACGGAGTATCATTTTTTCCATCAATTTCCGGATACAGGATAGCATTGCAATCGGCCTATAAGAGTTGTGATCAGAAGCTGGTTTCCCTGGTTTTTGGATGGCGATCACCTTCACTTGCCTCCAATCCTGCGGTACAATGTTTTGCTCCAGGAACTTATTGAACAAGTTCAACAAGCGCCTCTTGGCATTGCCGGGTAGATTCTTCAACAAGTTGAATTTGATTCTATCCAACCCAGGCGCGTTATTGTTACAGGACAGGAGGGCAACTGAAAATTCTGCCATCGTAAAAGGTGATTCTATCGCGTCGTGGCCCGGAGACGCATCGCGAACAATGTTTTGCTCAGGAACAGAGTCCGGACATACTTTCCTGGCAAAATCAAATATCCACCGACTTGAAGACTCCTCGCTTTCGTTGACCGTTACGCGATTCCGCATTCTTCGGGCTGTGTTCCAAAGAGTGCTCATCGATGTCTCCCTCGACGTCTCGTTCACGAACCGACGCCAATATCCGCGTTTCTTTGCTTTAGCCAAACTTTTAAGCTTGGTATTAAGCTCCGAATACCGTGAATAGTCGCCAGGTATACCTCCCTACTGGTAGGCCTTAAACGCGTCGGATCTTTGCGTGTAGACATCGGAGCACTCTTGGTCCCACCACGGAGTGGGAGGCCGTTCTTTGATCGTTACGCCGGGATATTTCTTCGTTTGGGCTTGCAACGCGGCGTCGAGAATCAAGCCCGCGAGGAGGTTGTATTCTTCAAGTGGTGGATGATGTTGAATCGACTCGACCGCTTTTGAAATCATTTCCTCGTATAACTTCCAATCGACATTCCGTGTGAGGTCATACGGAATGTCAACTGGTCGCATGCGAGTCGACCCGTTATTAATTGAAATAAGAATAGGCAAATGGTCGCTACCGTGAGGATCAAGGATTACCTTCCATGTGCAATCCAACCGTAGCGACGTCGAACATAAGGATAGATCCAAAGCGCTTGGGCGCGCTGGAGGTTTAGGGATACGTGTCATTTCACCATTGTTTAAAATAGTCGTGTCGAAGTCATCGCAAAGGTTATAGATTAAAGAGGAGCGGTTATCATTGTAAGGGGAACCCCAAGCCACGCCATGAGAGTTGAAGTCTCCCAAAATCAAACGTGGCGAAGGAAGAAGTTCTATTAAATCAAAGAGCAGCCGTTGTCCAACCTGTGCTCTGGGAGGAATATATATTAAGGCAATACAAAGCTCTTTACCTTGTATTGTCATTTGACATGCGACAACTTCGATGCCTGGAATAATACGATAGAAAGAATAGCACTTTTTAATCCCTAAAAGTACTCCTCCATATGGGGTGTCTCGATTAAGGCGAATAATATTAAAATCATGGAAGTTGAGATCAATATTTGAAGTAAGCCAAGTTTCACAAAGGGAAAATGCATCGCATTTGTTTTTATTTATCAAAACTTTAAACGAATCAAATTTTGGTAAAATACTTCTACAATTCCACTGTAAGACAGAGATAGAATCCTTCATATACGCAGTTGAATTAGGCATCGAAGGATACAATCGCTGCAAGGAGGGGCCATTGGGCAGTCAACTGCTTCAAAAATGATCTAACTGTTGGGAGGAATGCTGTAAGAAAAATTTTAATTGGGTATATCGGGTATATTGAAATTTTCAAAAATCCAGTCCACAATGTCAGAAAATTTCACTAATCCAGAGTTTGTTTCATCAACTGGATGTGCAAAAGGAACAACTGGGGTTTTAGATGTTCCTGGCAGTGCTGGGAACTCCTTCTGGGACTTTGCAAGCCCAGGAGGAGTTTGCTTCGGTTTTTCCGCAGCACTGTTTGGTTTGTTCGTACTTTTCATTACACTTTGGGAAATCTTAGGACCTTTTCGGGGAAGTTTAGGAGAGGGAATATTTTTCCTCTTCCTAGACTCCCCAGGATTGGCATAAGATGTTCCCGCTGATGAATCGTCAGAATCGGTTTCATCGGAGGGCAACAGATCAAAGGGGTTCGATGTTATGGTAGAAGTGGTCACGGTCTTCTTCAGCATCTCAGCGTAAGAACGCTTTGAACGCTCCTTAAGTGACCGCTTGATTTTATCTCTGCGCTGCATGTACACCGGGCATGTGGAGAGCTCATGCTGGTTTTCCCCACAGTGAATACATTTTTCAGCATTAACACTGCAAGAATCTTCCGCATGAGTCTCCCCGCATTTGCTACATCGTGCCTTATTGCAGCAGTAGGCGGCTGTGTGGCCTAACTGCTTGCAATTGGTGCAATTCATAACACGGGGTACATACAATCGCACAGGCAGACGAACCCGGTCGATCGAGACGTGGCTAGGGAGTGCAGATCCGGCAAACGTAACGCGAAACGAGTCTGACGGAGTGTACACTTTTTTACCGCCGACGAGAGACATGGACCGCAATTGCTTACAATCCAAAATCTTCGCCTGTGTTTCGGTATTTTTGAAGCAACCGGTTGCGCTTTTTAGGATACACTCGACAGACAGACTCGAATCGGTTATGACACCGTCGATCTCCACGTCTCGTGCGGGTATGTAAACGCGATACTCGCGTGTGAAGAGCTCAGAGCAAGCGATAGCATTGGCCTGTGCCAGATCACTGACCACGACACGGAGCTTGTTAGGTCGGACCTTGGAAATTTCGGTCACGGCCTTGTACCCCTTCGTCAGGTCTTTAGAAATTTGCAGTATGTTTAATCGCTTTGAATTCACTCCTGCCTTTGGACGAAAATAAACAGTATAGCTGCCCTGTTGAGATCCGTCCGGGTAAAGCCTGGGGCGAGGGGGGACTGGAGAATGAACAGGGGAGGGGGTAACAGAAGGGTCAAGGGGGTTCGGGGATGGTGGCACGGGAGGCGAGGGATCTATATCCATCGCGCTAAATGTAGCGCACTAGCGAACTAGCGCCGACAAGAACACGTACCTCTTTACTTCTTCCTTCCAGCAGTGGTTGTCCGATCGTTCGAAGCTGCACCCAAAGCAGCCAGCAGCACCAGTACAGCAGCACCAATACAGCCACCAGCAGTGAGCCGGGTGTGAGATCACTCAGCACAGCGACACGGACTCGACTGTCAACTGATGGCCTTGAATAATACACTCTTTTGTTTGGCTATTCGTACACACGGACCGGATTGTAATAGAACGACCACTTTGCACGTCCGCTTCTGTCGAGTGTTCGACGCGGAATGCATGCCTTCTTCGTATGCCATCATTTTGTACGTGCAGTTCAATCTTCACTCTCTGTGTGATCGGACGTTTTATTTTGCGCTTTGTATTAAATCTATTATTCGGCTCGGCTGTTGTTTTCATAGTTCACGGGTCCTTCAACTCTAAGCATCGAATCACCACCGGCGATTGCTTGTCAGAAACGGTTTAGTTCCAGTGTCACATCGGACGTTAAGGAGCCTAATGGCCCAAACCAAAAACATCCTAGAGCTGAAGAGGATTTCCAGAGTTCGACGAATATGAACGTTCGTCAATCATGGACGAACACAATGCCTCGTGTTCTAACCTCAATTTTGGTTACAACGTCACCACCACCAACTCGTTCGGCACTTTGTCAAACAGTGATCCCCCCATTTGCATTGAGATAATAACTTCTACGGGACCGATTTCACTGATCTCTGCTTACAACCCTGGCTCAAACAGAGATAACAACCTATTTATACAAGATGTTCAAAAACTCACTAAAGTTCGTAACAGTTTTTTCACCTGTGGAGATCTAACACACGGCACAGGTTGTGGAATTGCGCACGCGCAAACACAGTAGGTAACTTGCTTTTTAATGAACTGCAATCAGGTACATTTGTAGTTCATCACCCACCTCTCTCGACATACATTCCTTCCGATCCAAATCGTCGACTCTCTACTCTAGATTTGGTGTTAACTAATGGCTTGCACTCAATATCTAACTTACAAACAGTTCAAGATCTAACTTCTGACCATGTACCGATACAATTCGAAATTGATTGCTCCGCGGTGAATAAAGCCCACCCAAGATCTATTCCTGACTACAGTCGTGCTGACTGGAGAGGATTTAAGTCTTTCTTAGATGAAAATGTTGATCTTCAGCAGCTCGATTTAAGTACAGTTAACGAAACGTTCCAAATTGACAATCATATTGAAGCACATGATAGATTCATCCCATTAACTGTCCCTGATAAATATAAGTTGATCCTACCAGATGATATACTTCTCTTGATAAGATTAAGAAATAGTTGCCGAAGACAATGGCAACGTAATCGGAGAAACTCTTACCTTAAAGCAGTTTATGACTACACATGTGAATTAGTCAAAAAACGTATTGAAGAATTCAGGAACAAATCATGGTCAAACAACTTGCTTAGCATGAACAATGATCAAAATAAAGATAGGAAACTTTGGAAATTTAGCAAACTCATTAAAAACAAACATAAATCTATTCCAGCACTTTCAAAAGACGGTAAATTTTTGATAACAGACAGGGAAAAATGTGAAGAAATTGGGACCCATTTTTTTAGAGCACATTGTACAACTTTTTAAGACGTAATCGCGTGGCGGCACGCCAAGGTTATAGCAATTCCGAAGCCAAACAAAGTTCACTCGGACCCTAGAAACTATCGTCCTATCAGTCTATTGAGTAGTTTAAGTAAAATCTTTGAAAAAGTGTTGCTGATTCGACTCAACAAACATATCACAGAAAAAAATGTCATACCAGAATGTCATTTGTCGATAGGCTCTGAAGTCTCTCAGTTACACACTATTCCTGCTGGAGTACCCCAGGGGAGCGTCTTGTCGCCCGTATTGTATAACGTATTCACACATGATATTCCAGATTTTAGCGGTTGTGTACGATATCAATTTGCTGATTATACAGCTATAGCCTCTTCATCTAACGATCCTGTCGAAGTAACTACCAATCTCAATGCCAGCCTTCTCCAGTCCGCTGCCTATTGCAAGAAATGGAAAATCAAAGTTAACGAAAGCAAAACTGAAGCCATTTATTTTACCAGATTTAGAAGTTCGAGAAAACTTCCAAATAGAAATCTAAATTTCAACGGATTTGAACCTTGGAGGGACGAAGTAAAATATTTGGGTTTGATTTTAGACAAAATACTCACTTTCCAGAAACACTGCCAGTACATTCTAGAAAAATGTGAAAAATTAGTTAGAATTATGTATCCATTTATTAATCGCAAATCTAAATTGAATATTAAAAACAAGATATTACGTTATAAAACTATATTTAGATCGACGCTGACGTATGCTTCGACAGTATGGTCAGAATGTGCCCTGTCTCACAGGAAAAAATTACAAGTTCTTCAAAACAAATGTTTGAAAATTATTCATAACTTACCTCCATGGTTCTGTACCGAAGAACTACATGAAATAAGTAACGTACAAATGCTAGATCAATACTGTAATAGAATTAAAACAACATATATTCAGAAATGTGCAAGTTCTTCTTTCGATGTGTTGCGTGCTCTGTCGTAATAGTGTTAAGGTTTTAGTTTTTAAGTGATCATCTTCTCAAGTCAGAGGTTTTTTTTATCTGAATGATTGTTTTCCTCTACATGCAAATCAAGTAATATGTAATAGTTAGTCAAAAATCTTTTAAAAATACGTAAAAATCATTCCAATGTTGAAAGGTGTTAACCAAACTCATTGTATTAGAATAAGATATTTTACTGTATAATAATAGTATCATAATGAATAAAGGTTTTGATTGATTGATTGATGATTTGTACGTGCGAAAAGCGACATGATGGCGGTGAGCGGGCCAGGCTCTACTCCTAGTCCGGATGATGTGAACTGGAGCATGGTCTATGTGGCCGTCTTTCAGATTGTCCTGGAGATGCAACGTGTGTTCCGAGTTACCCACCAAAACAGTAGTTAACAGCCAGTCTCCAGATAGTCACTTAGGGGGTAATAAGAGTTAGGGGTGCATCAAGCACAAAAGCCATTCCCCAATGTGATACTTTACCATCGTCCGGGGAAGACCTGGGCTGGAGACTAGAGTGGTTTTAATGTGTCCGGGGTAGGCCGAACAGGTGTCTGGGGGAGTGTAACCATCCCAGCATCACTCTCCTAGCTTCATCCTCACACCCTGAGTTCTCTTCTCAGGTTTCAGTGAGTACATTTCCCCACCTCCTTCGAAAAAAAACCCAGGTAGAGTAGTGAGGGGCAAAAGTACGCACTTAATTGTTTTTGCAACAGAACGATTGCAAACAATCATCATAAAATTCGTTTTTGTTTCCAAGCGGTACGTGAACCTTTCGCCTCCAGAATGTATTACCAGAGTTTTTCGAATTTTGACAAACAAAACATGAGAATTTCACTTTTTAGAAAAAATACTCAGATGCGAACTTTTACCCAGCATGCGGGGCAAAAGTACACAGTTTACGGGGCAAAAGCTCGCACTGTATGAACAGTGTATTTATTACACTATGCTTGTCGCTGGTTTTTGCCCTGAGCTGCGTTAGAGCGGTGCACCGAAATAATTTTCTTACTTCCGGAAAATCGGTTTTCTGGGGATATGTTTGGGTGTTTTGGTGATATATCCCAAAAATGGACCTTCCAGAAGAGATTCCACTGGGGCTTCTAGAGGCCATAGAAACAAATTAATCAAATTTATTTTCGGAACCGGGGTAATACACAGAAACCCAAAAACGACTCCAGATGCCATATTAAATTCCAAAAAAGTGACTTCCGGTGTCCGAAAAACAACCAAAAATGGTTGAATACCACTCAATACTGGTATTTCCGGAATCGAATTGATGCTCTGAGATCAAAAATCAACTTCAGACGTTATTATTGAATTAAAGATGGTGACTTCCGGTTTGCGGTAAACAGTAAAAATTGACCAAATACCACCCCAAATGAGTTATTTCGGAATCGAGATGGTGCCAAGAGACCTGAAAACGATGCCAGACGCCATCTTGAATTCCAAGATGGTGACTTCAGGTCTCCGAAACACACCTAAAATGGCCGAACATCAATTTGAGTATTTCAGGGATCGGGATGATGCGCAGACACCAGAAATAAACTGCAAACGCGATTTTTAAATACAAGTTGGTGACTTCCGGTTTCTGGAAAACATCCAAAATTGTCCAAATACTATCGCATATGAGTATGATGCCAAGAGACCTGAATACGACACCAGACGGACCAGAAGTCTAGAATTTTAAAATGGCGTCTGAAGTCGATTTCCGGTCTCAGGGCGTCATTTGATTTTAAGATATAAACATATTGGGGGGTACTCAACCATTCTGGGTTGGGAATTCAAAATGGCGTCCGAGGTCATTTAATGGTCTCAGTCTCATATTGCCTAGTATTCGATCACATTTTGTTGTTTTCCAGAAACCGGAAGTCGCCTTTTGGAATCAAAAATGGTGTCTGGGGTCGTTATCCAGTCTCTGGACATCAACTCGATTACGGAAATACACATATTAGAGGGTATTCTACCGTCTTTGGTTACTTTCTAGAAACCGGAAGTCGCCCTCTTGAAATTCAAAACGGCGTCTGGGTCATTTTCCGATCTGTGGACATCATCCCAGTTGCGAGAATAAATATTAGATGGTATTTGGCCTTGTATTTTTCATTGTTTCTTTGGCTTCTAGAAGCCCCTTTCTATTCCGGAAGCATATCAATAAAACTATAATTTAACAAATCATGAAACCATAATATTCCTTAGTTTCGGAGCACATCCGCATATCACCAGTTGTTTTTGAGTAATTTCTGTACAAAAACATCGTTATTAAACACATTTTTTCATTACGGTTAATGACACTTAGTGCGTACTTTTTCCCCACAATGAGTTTTTCAACTTAAAGTTTGAGTTTTATGACAAACATCAAAATATTTCCGGCAAAACAAATTCACCCTACAACCAACAATTATATAAGAGTTTTTGGGCTCTGTTGTTGTCCGAGTTTCTGTAGTTTCCGAATAGGTCAATCATAGTTCTCAAAACTAAGAAAATTAGATCAAAACAGCTTAAAACACAACTTTCCTCATAGCTTCGTCCCATTTGAACGGAATCTTATCTGTTTTAATGTGTGATTAACTGACGTTATAATACTGCAAATTCATACAATGATGCCAGTTTATTTTGCTCGTATGCTTCGAAAAGGCCAATGCGTACTTTTACCTCGTGCGTACTTTTGCCCCTCACTACTCTATACAGACATATCAATAACGAAAATTTAATAATTCAATTATTTTTTCACTAGTTCAGAAAACATACAGCATGTTGGTCATATAGGTGTATGTAGTATTCCTTTTGTTCAACAAAACAAATTAATTTCCTAATTAATACGATAATAATGATTGTTTTCTCAGTATCAGGTCATTTTATATTCTGTACATTTTATATTCTTAAACCTTAAATACTTTCGATAGTAACTTCCAAATTTGAGAATTCGGGTTGCATATTGAGTGAATTTTTAAACTTTCCAAATGATAATACGAAGTATTTTGTTTTTCAAAGTTTTCTGAAATCAAAAAATTTGAAAGTCTTAGAATCACGTTTCCTAACGCGACTTCCGAATCATATGTCTAGCCAAAGTAAAATTTCTTGTTTTGAAAAATAAACTATTATCCTTGTAGATATGGAATACTTACTTAGCGTTTACTGTAGGGAATATATTAACTTTGCTACGTTCGCCGTTGTGAAAAATTGAGAAAGTTTCTCCAGTTACTGCTTTACAAATATCATATAATGCTCATATAAGTGAGGCCTATACTCGAAAAAATGCACCATATTTATCCGTGCGTAACATGTTTGT
This sequence comes from Wyeomyia smithii, assembly GCF_029784165.1. NCBI lineage: Eukaryota > Metazoa > Arthropoda > Insecta > Diptera > Culicidae > Wyeomyia > Wyeomyia smithii. Next base: position 119,673,459 of record NC_073695.1, on the reverse strand, counting down.
CCGTAGTTAAAAATTTATGGAAAGCTGAGTATTGCTAGTGTGGAGTGTATTATTCACATGTAAAAAAATCATAACAATCGGGTTAGTGGTTATTGAGATGTCATTTAACCCTTTAACGGGCCGAGGCTAAAATATGTCATTAAATTTTATTGATTATTTCTGATAACTGATCATAGCTCGTAATTATGAAGCAGAAAATAAAACGAAAGTTGTTGGTGGCCACTGCCTTATAAAGGATTAAACAAAAAGAAAATTGCCAGAGAATTTTGCATGCCGTCATGGAAAACCCGACTTCACCCATAAGGTGGATCGGAGACAACTGGAAATCACCCATACAACTGTGTCTCAGTAAAATCGTTTAAGGAGTCCCAAACGACCGGGTTGCGGGCTGGAAGTGGAAGGAAATCGAAGACAGCTGATCCTGTAAAAATACGGAAGATATTGGATTATTTCAAGCGTAATCTGAACTATTTGATTCCCGACGCTGTTCTGAAGGCAAAGTATTCCGCATGGTTCGTTCAGCAAACCAAGAAACGAACTGGGCTTTATGTATTCAAGATCCGGAAGGCACCGAACCGGTGAGATCATCAAAACACGGGATCCGAATCCCGCGCAAGGAAGCTGTATCGCGAGTGGTTAACGAAACCGATGCGTATGGTTATGAATGACGAAGCCTACGTCGAAGCAGACGCAAATCAGATACCGGGGCTGGAGTTCTACATTGCCAAATAACGGTTTGATGATCCGGAAGACATAAGGAAGAAGAAAGTGGCTAAATTGTCCAAAAAATACTTGCTCGGCAAGCCATATGCCAATGCGGTAAACTGAGTGAACCGTACATCACAACGGGTACCATCAACAGCAAAATTTACCGCACCCAGTGCCTCCAAAAGCATCTGTTGCCCTTCCTGCGGTTTCACGGAGGTGAGACACTATTTTCTTCGGACCTGGTATCATGCTATTACGCACGATGGATTGGTACAGATACGATGATTTTGTGAAAAGTGCTAGCACCCAAAATTCGCCAGGCCAATGGAAAGATTTTGGGCCACAATGAAGGCCAATAAACATACAAAACATAAAAATTACAAGACATAAATATACTTTTTGCATATAACACCATTCGAGAATATGTAAACTTATTCGAAATTTTGTTACCAGAGAGCTTTCGAGCAGTTTCGTTTTTCATCGACAGTACGAGCACGAAAATCGTCCAAAGTGTTTAAGAACGAATTGGAGTTGAAGGCATAATGGATGAAAGGGACCAAAAAGTTCGGCTCCACCATTGCACAAAATGTAATGAGGGGTCTTAAGGAAAAGGGGCGAGCTTGCAGCGATGGAACAGAAATTGAATACAGTAATTATGCCGGAGCATAATTCATATGTTTTAGTTTGTTTCCTGAAAATTTCAAGAAAACCCGACCTAAAATAAATATTGAAGGGGTTGGTTTATGATTGTGTGACCAGACGTTGCATTTCGCAAGGCAGCTCCGCGTTTTGGCAATATTTACTGCTTTAAAATACGTTCCGCGATAGAACCCACGTATCATTTAAGGTGTCCCGCCAGAGCCGTAGCTACTCTGTTTGCGTGGGGGGGGCAGAGATTTTTTTTTAATTAAACGTGTTTTTGGAGAGAAAGCCATTAAAATCGGTATGTGCTCGACAAAAAAGTACCTTTACGCGTCCAACGGAGTACCCAGGAGTACAAATCAAAACTCTTATAAGTTTTGCAGTTTTCCTCCTATGTCGATAGTTTTAGCACCAAAAGATTCAGAAGCTCATCTATGTATTTCCAAATAAGCGTTAGTGGTGTCCCGTAAGAATTTTCTTATTTCTGAAAATCTGGTTTTCCGGGTATATACTCCGAAAAAAAAAAACAAACTGCGATTGTGCGTATCGTTGAAGCAGGGATGAAAATTTTATAATTTCTGCCTTACAGTGACGAACCCGCTATTCGACCAATTCAATATTCATTAAACAAATGATCAAACCAGCAAGAGAAGCAATGCAAGGATGAGCGATGGAATTCAGCGATTCTATGACACTTATTAGAGCCATTAACACAACGTTCGAAAAACTAAGAACAAAAGAGAGTTCTAAAAAGTTTTAATCTGAAGCAACAAATGCATTGGAGGAATTACAGCGTTAGTAACCCATCTTCGAAGGGTCACCTCATTCAAAACCGACGATACTGAGAGATTATATTCGCGAAGAAACACTGAGAGAATGGAGCGATTCAACCGTTAGCCTAGGTTCTAAATTTCACGATTCGCATTGTTTGATCAATGTTTATGTCCGGTTTTATTTTAAACCGAACTGTAACATAGTTGTCCGGGCTAGGTAACGGACTGGTTTATGCTTCCGAGGTGTGAAAAAGTCCGGCCAAAATAAATTGAACTGAACATAAACGTGAATCACAAGAAGCACACTATAGAAAGTTACATACTACTATAGAAAGTTACATACTACTTATATGTAATATTTGGAAGAAATAGTTATGTGTGTCATTTTTACCCACGATTTGTTCAATCCAAGAAATCAAATAGTAGGAAATAAAAAAATGGTCAATTTTTGCAGCAAAACTTGTTTTAAATTTTTTTTCTAAAATCAAACATAAAACTGTGATTGGTTCTTTCATTAAAATGACACATTTAAAAAAACTGACTTTTTCACTCCCAGACGCTGGTCCCGACATCCGAAACGGAAGTATGCGAAACGTCAGTTTCAACTTCGTTGCGAATCAAGCGGGCTCACCAAAAGATTGAGTAATTTAACCTTTTTGTCATATGAGCTCGACCGTTTTGATTGTTCGGACTTAAACATGGTTCTTTTGAGATTTAATGAACTACTACTGGAGACTATTCAATAATGCTTATTGCTCGTATTTCAGATTTTTCATTTGGTTTTTGTGTACCTAGTATCGATCAAATATATGAGAAAATTGCGTGGTGGGGCAATGCAAACGCGTGGGGGGGCTAAGCCCCCCTAGCCCCCCCGGTAGCTACGGGCCTGTGTCCCGCACGAGTTTAAAATGTTTTTGCATTTCAACAAAATTATGTTTCGGAGGAAAAACGAACAATCCGGTCGTTCGATGCTTCCAATGCACATACCATGTGATGAAAGTTTTGTTTTGTAAGAGACACTGTAGTTGAAAAATGGCTTATACGAAGTTTTATGTGAAATTTTGTACAATTAGGTCTCAAAGCTATACCAGTTTTTATATATCATTCGAGAAAGATGCGTTTTTGAGCAAAGCTTTATTTAAAAAAAATATTTATCGCTGTTCTTCGATTTTCATATAAAGTATAAGAGAACTGCTCCAAATTCATTAAATGACCGGTTGATCATGTACGGTATATGGGCAAATTGTCATTTAATACATTACGAGCAGTTTTTTTTTTTATGAAAGCGAAGGAAACGATAAACTTTTTTTGAAAATCACACTTTACTCAGAAAATTACACTCTTTCAGCTGGTGTATAAAAATCAGAAAACCGTGTAAGACTTTAGGACAAAATTCAGGCCGCTTTTTGACATGGAGGGTATGTAAATGAAATTATTGCATATCCTCCGTGTAAAAAAGCGACTTCAAAAGACTAAACAGTAGAATCGTTTCCAACTGCGAATCGCGTGGAAAACCAGACGATAGAGAATATTGTTTCTTATTCGCGGAGAGCTTAGTATCAGAAAAAAACCATTTCAAGCTATTAGCATTTTAAGAATTAGGTTTACTTCCTGCAGTCGTAACGAGGAGCGCTTTGAAACATTATTACTTTCTCCCTTTCACTCAATGAGAAATTGGACTTGCAGCAACAATGCTGACAAAAATAGAGCTCAATAAAGCTGCATGATTTCTATGTCGCTCTGGAAGGGGTAAGAAAACTTCTAACAAAATATGCTATTTACCTTCAAAGAGCTTCAAAATTATTACTATTTGAGTACAACTTCACATGTAAAAATTTGTATTCGTCTAATAATTATCTTATTATATAAAAAGGTGTGGACAATTATTTCCATATACTCATATTCGTATTTTATCGTATTCAATTTCAAAAAAATTATTAGAATATTTAATATTGAATCTATCCAAAATTTAAGAGCTACTTCGAACAAATCGAACGCTTTCCGCGAAAAAACAAACGCAATTATTCAGGCGAAATCTGGTACTGCGGACGTGTGACAAATTCTGCAATCAACTGCCTGTCGTATTACATTAAGTTTCACTCAGTTGCAGTAGCATTTCTGCCTGATTCATCTCATGAAAGTATGCCAACTGGTAACAGCCAGGACTTCCAACCATCTTGCTGCCACGTTATGGTTAGCAACAGGTTGCCAAGGCGAATCAGGGGAAGTTATAGCAAACACCACCCACACAACCAACTGTTGAGTCGCCATCATTATTTGAAAAGACCATGCCAAGTACCTATATTCATGATAGCTTTTGTTTTGTTCTATAATCTTTTAGGCATCACTTTTTAAAGCAAATTTCACGTCGATGAATCGATAAAATGATCGCAATATAAAAATACAAGACATAAATATACTTTTGGCATATAACACCATTCGAGGATATGTCAACATATTCGAAATTTTGTTACCAGAGAGCTTTCGAGCAGTTTCGTTTTTCATCGACAGTGAAGCACGAACCAGAGAAAATATATTGAAACTTTCTTATACTGTTTAAGTACTATAAAAGCTCGTATGCTATAAAAGTGAAGTATAAACACACATATCCAGATTGCAAAAATGTCCTGAGTGAATGCTCGCGTTACGAAGCTCGCTACAATGGACATGCGCAACGAAGTGTTGTGGAAAACTGAAAATCAGGATATGTGGACGTTTTCCACTAGGTGCCGCACTGAGATAGTAACGTGAGTAACAAATTGAATTAAATGAAATTTCATTATCAAAGCATTCCATAAAATAGGAACATTGAAACCAGTGGTTTCACTCTTAGATAAGCATCATCAAAAAAAATATGTATTCGGGTATCGAACGTCTTCGTCAGTGGTTTTTTTCGGCAGCTTTTCTGCAATAGTCTTTTGCGAAAACCTGCCGAAGAAAACCACTGACGAAAACGGTCGATACCCTATTATATATAAGCACTATCAAAAAAATCCAGAGTAAGTTGACTGAAACCTTATTAATAAACATATATGCTGCTTAAAATGTAGCTGTAATGTAAATGTAACAGACGATAGCAAGATTACAAAAAATATTTTAATTAATAAAAACCACAAAGTTCTAACAATAAAATTATTGTTTCAAGAAATTTCAAAAACTTTAACTATGAATTAAATATGTTCGTGATTGCTTTGAGGTTAAATTTATATTATTTCACAAGCAAACTTTTGATCTGTTCGTAAGTCGTCATTACCTCACTTTTTTGAATGGACGAATAACCTTTCGCATTTTGAAAATAAAAAAAAAATGAACTGAGCTTTAGTTGTTTGTTCTGATGAAAAAAAAATGAAATCAAAATAAACTTGATACTAGTATTTTTATTTGTTTTATGTTTTCAATATCAATTTCAATTTTGTATACCCCTCCCTATTTTAAACCTTTACTACGCCTTCGTTGCGTTGTTTACAGTCTTTTATAGTTTAACGAGAAAAACACAATACTGGTCTGAAAAACAGTTGTCGTGAGGTCGAATTCCGGTTTGGGAGAGACGTTTGCGAAGTCTATGACAACGGAAAGTCAAGTTCCGACAGCGGAAAGTAGACTGTGCCTAGGTTCTTTATTACAAAAAAGCTTCATTTATAAACTAAAGCACAATATTCCAGCCGCATTGCGTAGTTAGGGGTTAATTATTTGAAATTTTATGACACCTACTGTAATTTTCTGACTTAAATATCATTGATTGCAATCAACATAATATTTATTATTATCTACGTGCAATTAAAGATAATCTTTTTTGTAAATTTAACAAGTTAGAAATGTTCAAACTTATTTATTAGAATTACAATCATGCTTGCCTGTTTCAATTCGACTTCAACGTTTGCTATTTACATGTCATTCGTTATTCAAGTATGTAATTATCAATATGTATGTAATTATCAAGTATGTAATTATCAATATAAAATTTATGTTGTTGCTAGAAAAAACAACATTTTTATATGTAATCCCAATAAAACCAGTCGTTTTATCTCTTCATAGTCATTTCATCCCTCGTTGATTTACCAGAGCCGGAATCGATTACTGCCACGGTGAATAAATTCCACCGATTTTATTTTTTGATGCTAGACATTAACCATTAAAAATATTCCAGCCGTTTGATCAATCCGAATAAACAACTATCCTGCATGAATTGTGGAGCTTGTCATTCACTGCACATCACTATCCCGCGGGTCCCATAATTTTGCTCGATGTGATGAAAAGTCGATTTTTCATATCAACGTGTTCATCATTTTTGAATTTAGCAGCGTTCTCATCACAGAGGGAAACAGAAAACTAGGACTACAGTAATCGCCTAGCATCGCTATCTGGGGAAAGCAGCAGGACTCTCGACCACTGCTAAACAAAATTCGCATACCAAATCGTTATGAGATTTTTGTCCAAATAATCATGTTCATTATAAATTTCTAGCTCTTGTTGGTCCTATTTCTGTTCCTGTTTTTGGTACACCGCCATCTTTCGCTCATACCCGCCACGTGTCACAAACAGCGTAGTCGTGCGCTTTTTCAACCGCTAAGCCGATGAAACGCACGAACAAACGACTATCACCCCGTGTAATACATTTTTGATGTTGATTCGAATGAAATTGAAATCAACACTTGGCCATCCGCTAGCGCAGTGGGTGTGTGAGACCATTTTCCGGTGTATATACCGTGCTGGATCGAAATCCGTACACCTAAGCACATGATCAATATAAAATCAAGAAATCACATATTGCTTTAAACTGACATGTTTAGTTATAGGTTTACTTATATTTTATCACTATTTTCCAGCAAAATGATTAAAATCACTCCGAAACTCAAAAAAATCATGTTTAAATAGAACATGTTTTGAATCGAAATCCGTACACAGTTTTTTGTCTGAATCAAAACCCGTACAATTTTGAATCGAAATCCGCACACACGCGATATAGACTGGATCAAAGTCCATACAACAATAAATCAAACTCCGTATAGATGAAGAAGTACAAAAATGAACATCTTTTATTTCTAATTTATCTTTAAATTACCGAATAAGTATATTTTGAGGATCAACTTTCTCCTAAAGTTTCACACGGTTTTCTAATTTTTGATATCAGCTGAAATAGTGCAATTTTCGTAGCGTTTCGTAGCAACCGGAACGCCGGAACCTCTCAAAGCTTCCCGGTACAGCTTTCCCTTGCGCACCTCAGTCACAGCTCGTTTAAAATTGTTTGCCGTATACTTATACTTGTTTTCTTCCATTATATGCTGAAAACAAGAAGAAAGTTCAACAATATATGCATGATACACACGCTGTACGGATTCCGATTCAAGCAAATAACAAGAATCAAAATCCGTACGGCACAGTTTTTGTTGAATAAATACAACTTACACTATTTATTAGACAATATACAGCTCGAAAATGACAAAGACTTACCTTTTCCATCAATTTTAAAAAGATTCACAGAGTAAAACACTTATATCCCACTTGAAAATCGTTTTTATCTGAAGAACGTTTCCTTAGTAAATTCTCTAACGATACAACGAAATGACAACTGAAACCGATACACGATTGATTTTTTATTTTTAATATGTTTATTTCATGGCCTACTGGCGCATAGTTTTAATTTAACAGAAGGCCAACAACTCAACGGATATGTACATGTAACTATCATATGAAATTTCATTTTTATAATGCTTAAAACTGAAGAAAAACATCAAGGTGTACGGATTTCGATACTGTACGGGTTTTGATCCAGCACGGTACACCCGTCGGGACTTCGGTTATCGTCGCACCGCCAGATCACAACGCGGCGAACAGGTCGTTGACAAACCCCTCAGCTGCTGAACGTGTCGACGGGGGACTTGACAAACACGGGTAAAGAGAGAGAGAGAGAGAGAGAGAGAGAGAGAGAATGCAAAGGAGGGGGCCCTAAACGCCGCTCAAACCAGTAGTGGCAGCACACATCGAAGCGAGCAGTTGAGTGCATTTTGTTTACGCCACCCTGTCGTGCAATAGGAATAAATTAATTAAATGCATAGTGATTAAATTATTAGGAATTAAATTCAATTTGAAATGATATTGACAGCCAATGGCAAAATTAAATCTGTGGTTTAGACGGATTGATATTGTAGCTGCACTACAAATGCACTACTGCATGTTTTTTTGGCACAGCCTACGTAGCTCGAGGATAGGCAGTAGCAATAACCGATAGTAGTCAAAATAAATTGCATTTTGCGATGCCATATTCACCCCGTACGAACCATCAACTTGGTGCTATTTGTGGAAAACTTTCTTATTTTTAAAATTTCTATGTTACAGAAATGTACCCCCCACGGACATGTTACAGAAAGTTAATTTTTTTTCGAGGTAACGCAGATTTCAACGTTTCATGCATTTCTCAGATAATTGGCACTTGGAAACTTGGAACGCTTTGAGGCAACACAAAGATGTATTAAGCTGTAATTTTCCATGGACTCTTTGCCCGTATGCGGTTTTTTTGCCCGTGCGGATTTTTTACCCGTCCAAAAAATCGAAAAATCGCTTTTCATTGCCACCTTAATGTGTATAATATCAGCTTCTATGTTAAGAATTATTCAACGTTAGTACAACAAGACCATGCGTCCCCTTTTCGCTAACTAACTAAAGGCACTAAATTATCAAGTGCTTTATACGGACAAGTCAGAAAAAATAATAACACTGATCGACAAAATGAAAAAAAAGTTTATTCCAAAAGCTCAAACCGGAAAAATGAAAGATTATAGCTATTCAACCATTCGATTCCTATAAATTTTGGTGCCCCTAGCCACTACCAAAGGCGTCAGCTTACGTGAGAGTGTCATACAGAAAATGCTCGCCGGGTTCGTCGCTCCAACGTTGTGTTTACGAGAAATTCACATTTAAGTATCTGGAAAAACTGTACCTACTGGCTAGGGACACCAAAATTCAATGTAATGGAATGGTTTAACGGCTATAATCTTTCATTTTTCCGGTTTCTCTGGAGCAAAATTAAAGTTGACGTTTCACACAGCTCAAAAAGCAACAAAAGTTCGTTCAAAAGAAGCCCGCAAGGCTATCGGTGTGGAATAATTTGATTCGTACACAAGAATAACATTGTATTATGCCATGATATACACGTTTATGTATGTATTCATCAATAATTTACCTACTAGGATATTTATTTCATTGATCTCATTAAGCCGACGCTGAGAATGTACGGAATAAATACCTGCCCTAACGTAATCGACCAGCAAAGTAAATATAGTTAACTTTGCGAACCTTTGCGAACCAGCTAAATAAACCAATTTATCACCTTAATCACAACTGAAATATTTGTCTCTCAATGCTCCAATAATCATCTCACTAACAATATTTTCGTAAGAACATAACCGCATAACCTTGTGGTACATTACATATGTAGGCTACCGATGCTGTATGTAATTATTTCACTGCGGAGTCGTCGAATTTAACATTATTTGTTTGTTGTACAAAACAATGAGTTTCAGTTTTTGTACAAACTGCTCAGAAATTAGTAAATGATCTGAAAACATCCGAGAATTCAATTGATCATTTTTGAATTGAATGAAACGACTTAATCAACTGAACGAGTTGAAAAAAAATTCAAGAGTCAAGAGTAATTTTTCTAAAAAGGCTTATGTATTTTGGAATAGACCTTATTCAAAGCGTTGCGAGCGGTTGATGTAAACCAAAATAAGTGTTCAGAAGAATCACTCACAATAATATAACGCAAGGCTGGCTGGACGGCTGGATAATGCGTACCATCGGGGCCAAGAACGACATCGGATAACCAACCCCGGTGGGAGCTTGGTCATATGCTGGCAGAGAAGGAGGGCTCTTTTGAGTTTCCGAGCGTCTGTCCTCCATGTTAGGAGCGGCTCAAAACGGTGTCTGTACTTCAAGTTAGGGGCGACCGATTACCGTCCTCGTGCCAACGTGGAACTCTAAACAGCGTTGCGGTTGGTTCGCAGGTCTTACAAGCCGCCACCGTAAAACGCTCAAATGAACGAGGAGCAAGAATTTGGACTGGAAACGGCTGATGGGGGGAGGGGGGGGTGGTTGGCCAATCAGCCCTCGAATGTGCAGGTTGAGAATCAAGGGCCGTTTCTTCAATATCAGCATCATAAACGTGAAAATCCCCCATCTCGGAAGTACCGAAGACGACAAGAATGAATTCTACGCGCAGTTGGAGCGTGACTACGAGCGCTGCCTGAAACATGATATCAGATCGACCAGGAGGAGGAATACAAACCGGTAATTGGGAGATTCAGCGCGCACCAGCTGACCAACGAAATGGGCCTAAGACCCATCGATTTGCCGCCTCCAAGAACATGGCCGTGCGGAGTACCTGCCTCCAGCACAACCTCCTACTAAAGTACACCTGGAGGTCACCAAATTAGACAGAAACACAGATCGACCACGTTCTAATTGACTGTCAGCTTACATCGACTCGAACCACTACCTGGTGATGGTTAAGATACGCCCAAATCTCTCCGTTGTTAACAACATTCGGTACCGACGCCCGCCTCGGTTAGATCTCGCGCGACTAAAGCAGCCTAACGTCGCCGAAAACTACGCGCATTTGTTCGAAGCTGCGCTACCGGAAGAGAACCCGCCCGAGGAAGCTCCTCTCGAGGACTGTTGGAACACCATCAGAAGCCATCAACAGCGTAGCGGAGAACGTCATCGGGCATGTGGAACGAACCCAACGAAAAGAGTGGCTCGACGACGAATGTAGGAGGGTGATGGATGAGGAGAACGCTGCGCAGTGCCACTAGTCAGAACGTAGAAAAGAAAATGCAGCGAACCCAAATCTTCCGGGAGAAAAAGCGCCGCCTGGAGAAGGAGGAGTTTGCAGAGCTAGAGCAGCTGCATCATTCTCAGGAAACGCGAAAGTTTTATCAGAAGCTCAACGCATCCCGCAGAAGCTTTGTGCCGCGAGCCGAAATGTGCCGGGATAAAGATGGTAGTATTTTGACGGACGATCGTGAGGTGACCGAAAGGTGGAAGCAGCACTTCGACGAACACCTGAATGGCGCCCAGGCAGGAGACCATGGTTGCGGAGAAAGCGATCCCGCCAATGCGACAAATGTAGAAGGCGTGCCAGCCCCAACGATAGGAGAAGTTAAGGATGCCATCAAGCAGCTAAAAAACAATAAATCGGCTGGCAAGGATGGCCTCGGAGCGGAGCTCATAAAGATGGGCCCGGAAAAGCTGGCCATTTGTTTGCACCGGCTGATTGCAAGAATTTGGGATACAGAACAGCTACCGGAGGTGTGGTAGGATGGGTCCCATCCTACCACACCTCCGATGTCCCATCTATAAGAAAGGCGACAAATCGGACTGTGGGAATTATCGTGCGATCACTGTCCTTAATGCCGCCTACAAAGTACTTTCCCAAATCATTTTCCGCCGACTCTCACCCCTAGCCAACAGATTTGTAGGAAGTTTTGTAGGAAGGCCGGATTCGTGGAAGGATGGTTTACAACGGACCAAATCTTCACCATACGGCAAATCCTCCAGAAATGCCGTGAAAACAGAACCCCCACGCATCACCTATTCATCGACTTCAAAGCCGCGTATGACACTATCGACCGAAAAGAGCTATGGAAGATCATGAACGAAAACGGCTGTCCGGGGAAGCTGATTAGACTAATAAAGGCTACGGTGGATGGGACGCAATGCTGTGTGCGGATTTCGGGTGGATTGTCGGGTCCATTTGAATCCCGTGCTGATGACATGGACATTGTCGGCAGAACAACTGCAGCGGTTGCAGAACAGTACACCCGACTAAAACGCGAAGCAACGAGAATTGGGTTGCAGATAAATTCGTCTAAAACGAAGTATATGCTAGTCGGCGGAACCGACACCGACCGACATTGTTAAGGCAGTAGCATTACGATCGACGGCGATGAGTTCGAGGTAGTCGATGAGCTTGTCTATCTTGGCTTACTGGTAACCGAGGACAATGATACCAGCCGTGAGATCTGAAGGCATATTATCAGTGGAAGCCGTGCCTACTATGGGCTCCACAAGCAATTGCGGTCGAACAGACTAAGCCCCCGTACGAAGTGTCACCTGTAGAAAACGCTCATAAGACCGGTTGTTCTCTACGGGCATGGAACGTGGACAATGCTCGAAGAGAACCTTGCAAGTGCTAAGAATTTTCTAACGACGGGTACTAAAGTTGATCTTTGGCGGCATGCAGGAGAACGGAATTTGGAGGCGAAGGATGAACCATGAGCTCGCGCAACTCTACGGCGAACCCAGTATCCAAAAGGTGGCTGGTATCCGTCCTGCTGGGCATGGCACGTTGTAAGAATGCCGGACAACTACCCTGCGAAGATCGTGTTTGCCTTGAATCCAGCAGAAAAGAAGACGATCAGGAGCGCAGAGAGCAAGATGGGTAGACCAAATGGAGCGAGATCTGCGGAGAGTACACAGTGCCCGAGGGGTTGGAGAGCAGCTGCCAATAACCGAGTGAATTGGAGAAACTTTGTTTATCAGGCTATGTTATGACGGAATGCCAAATAAATAAATAATAAACATAACGCAAATGTAGATAATTTTTTTTTGTCATGGCCTACTATTTAAATGAAAATTCTAACTTCTCTAACTAAAATATAAAAGTTGTTTTTCAGAAAAATTATAGAACTTTTTAAAATATGAAACTATGCAGGAGTTATTAAATTTCTGTGACGTTTAATTTCGAGATATACAAAACATTTTCTATGTCAACCCACTTTCAATATTTCTCACATAACTTTTTGAATATTTGTTTTTCAAGAATATAATGTTTTAGATATGACCAACATAATAGTAAAACTATTTTTCAAAGATTTAATTTTTTTTCTTGCTACTTAAATACATATAGAGGATAAAGAGGCAAACCGGAGCACCACATCAAACAGAGAGATGTCAGTAATTATACATAACCAAAAAACAAAAAAATCACTTATGACGGAAACTGATGCGAATATATTCTCAACGCCCCTGGCTCCAGTCAGAGGCGTCTCGTCCACCTGTTCAACCTGTTCATAGGACAGGTAGACAATCTCAGAAAAAAAGTGATTTTTTCACATTTGTAGAGTGGATGAAAAATCGTCGGAGTAATTTATTTGTAATTCCAATGTTATCCCGAACATCCTTATTCTATTTTCTACATAGTGGAAATGTATGCACCGTGAAGAATGTAACCTGATGGGCTACATTTCAGACTACGCCATACAACTCACACGCAACGCAACCCACACGGCCACACGCAATAATGACTACCGTTTGTTCAGACTTTTCACCTGAACTAACCGTCGTTCAACACTTCTCTGCACCTTCAAGTGCGGCAGGGTAGACGCAGTCATTCATGCTCACCACTACTAATGCGACGCCTCGCGTAAAAATGACATTTTCGGTTCAAACTTGCTGCTGAACAAAACCGATGTCAGCGAGAGAAAACATTCATTACACACCTCCTCTCTTTAGTGCCTGGTAATCTTAATGCCTTTCTGTTTCTTCTCTCGACGTCATTAAAATTTGAGAGAGACCACGTGCCCGCGAGAGTTCGCAGATCCATCTTCAGAGCTTTCGTAGTGCAAATGAAAAACGAGCAAATTCATTCATTATTTCTGTCAATGTGGTGGAATTCTTCCGTCGATGTATAGTTTCATTCAAACCTCTACACCCATTTTGTTCATTCGAAAACTTGAACCTCGCATAGTCCGCATAGTATACGTTTGTCTTCTTACGCGCTGCTTTCTTTTTAGTTTAAAATTTCAACATCGTCAAAAGAAACGCTTTAGCATTGAACAAAGATAGGTTTTTTACTCATACGAAAAGTTTAGATGCAAAAAGATCATAAACATAATTTCAATTATCGTTGGAAAAAACCTGAATGATACTGACATTGCATATCACAACGCCATCCGTCGAGCGAACTTTTCTAGTTCTTCGACGGATCCAGACTTATTTATGACTAAAACCGATCATTGAGAATCATGATGTGATAAATGTGGATAAAGATTTCCTCCATGAAATGATGCAGATATCATTATTCTACGAGAAAATTAACGGAAAACTCGCGGTCATAATAGACCGTAGAAATTCTTTGCCATATAGATAAATGTAGAGAGATAAAAGTTTTCGAAACTGTTATCGCGATACTGTTGTTTTAGTGTTGCAAATGTTGATTGAACAGGTAGCCCACTTGGTCACGCGTCGCCTCTGGCTCCAGTTAGGATTGGAACTGATTCTAAAATCTTGTTTCGAAACCAAACATTATCCTCGACAAGATACTGTAGACCTATTAGTTAAATGAAACTAAGAATGTTACTCTACGAGAGAAATTCTACATGGACAATCAAAAATCTTCGACAAATAAAGTACAAAATAAATGGTCGTGTATTCCGGGTCAATTACATACTTCATATGACCAAGCTGGTAAATGCTGTAACAATTACGAAATCTGTACAAAGATGAAATATATGTATAAGCGACAATCTCCCAGAATCGATGAGGAAACGTTCCTGTGTGGATTACCCATGTTTCATTCAAATTAGGCAATAATATCTAATCTAGGGAATAGTGTCAAATGTAACAATATTTAATCAGTTCGATACATTTTTTTTAAATTTTGGCGTACAAGGTGGACATAAAACAATGATGATGTACTAGACGTGATGCCAGAAGAGTAAAAGACCGTGAAGAATTTATTCAGTATCATGTTAAACAAAAACTGCGGCTTCTTGTCAACGTGCCATTAATGTAACCGGATCGACAAACGATGAGAATAAGGTGAGTCACTTTTTTAAATTAGGGAGTCGTAGCGAAGATTCTATTCGCAAGTAAATCAACGTTGCGCAAATCAAAAACCTTATAATGATCACCTTCTTAAATGTAACCGTCTCCAATTATTTTAAATTTAGGTTTAAAAAATTAGAAAATTAGTTCATTTTTTTCTTGATACATGTTTTTGTTGAAATTTGACAATATTCCAAAATTTTTGATTAAAAGCTCAGGAGGAGAAATGCATGACAAATTTTTACTAAGTTCCCTGCAATGCATTCTCAGACAGTTTATTTATACAGCCGAAGCTTTTTGGATTACGATACTTAACCCTTTAGTGCCCAGTGCCGCCTACAGACGGTCTTTAGTCAAACCTCTAAAGAGCTTCAATAAGGACGTAAAAAATGTTCCTAAGGCTTAATAGTATTTTTTTCGAAGTCCGTCTAAAAATTAATTTGGGCACTAGAGGATTAAGCGGTAATATCCACCAAAAATTTTTTCTGCTGTCATTTTTTTATTGGCTCAAATCATGCTAAAACTATCTTAGAATCAAAATTCGTTTAAATCAATTTTTACCGAACAACTTTTATGCTCCAAAATAACATTTTTCGTTTATTTTGGCTTGCTCCTTTTTTTTAATTTCGAGGCCTTGTAAACTAGTAGAAGTTACCTATGATCGATATCGTGTTTTAAATTTAAAGTATAGAGCATCAAGTTTTGACTGTTACAGTGTGTCTACAGCACACGCTTACTCACAATTTCCCTTTGTTTAGTCGAGCGACCGTTCTCGTTGTGTACGTTCTTGTTAGTGTTTTTCTATACATTTTAACTGTGAGTTATATTCAAAAGTACTTAAATATGAGTGACTAGTTTGGGTTTTGCGTGGGGTCGGACGCCAACCGCGTCAAAGTCGCTGAGCATCGCATGTCTGATATCCCGAAAGAGGGTAGGCACAGCCTTACATCAGATAAAAAAATGAAGAAGAGGAAAATAAAGCGCGGGAGGACAACTTTACGGCGCAGGGTCAGCTGACTGAAGGTTAAAAATTTATTGGGGGCTTTATTATTTCGATTGCTCCGCAAGCTAGTAGTAGAACTGAAAAAGTTTACATCCGATTGACTTGAAATTTTAACTGTACAGGGTGTCCGCAAATTATCCGTACATACTTTGACAGCATGCCTCTACACAAACAAACGGATTCAACTAACCATACCTGCATGGTATAATATCTTGATCTATTGACTTTATACGCAGTACGTTTGGTACAGTTGTGATTTCAAATTCCTGCAAAATGAAGCCGAATGAGTTGCGCGGAGCTGTTGTTGAACTGTTTCGTCAGGAAAAAAATGTGTCAGTGATTGCGAAGACCCTGAAAATGGCGAAATCTACTGTGAGTGATACAAAAAAACGATTCCAAGAGCGTTCCAACGCTAGATGATCGCACCAGAGAGGAAAATAACGCACCGTTCGGACTCCAAAAATGCGCGAGACAATCCAATAACGAATCAAGCAAAAATGTACAATATTCATCCGAAAGTTGGCGAAAATCTTTAAAAATTTCGAAAACATCCGTCGCTGCCATCGTCCATGATGATTTGAAGCTTCAGTCATATAAACTATGCAAAAACCACTATTTGACACTATGAAAGCAAACCGGTTGAGAAAAGCTACGGTTGTTCTAAACCAATTGTCCGAGGGCAGCTTTTGATCAGTGCTGTTTACCGATAAAAAAATTTTTACTATCGAGCAGCATCACAAGTTGCTTCCTGCTACTTCCCAAAATCGAGGAAGTATTTCAAGGAGTCATCATCCCGCTTCTGTCATGGTTTGGGCTGGAATAACTCACACCGGTAAAACCCATTTGATCTTTATCGAAAAAGGGGTAAAAGTGAACCAAACAGTGTATCAGAAGCTACTGACTGACTCAGTAGCTCCCTGGGCAGCACAGCATTTCGGCAATAATGACTGGATTTTTCAGCAAGACTGGGCACCGGCTCATGGGACAAAATAGACTATTAGTCTTTGTGAACGCCTTTTTCCGAGCTTTTTTAGGAAAGAAGAATTGCCCTCCATCTCACCGGATTTGAACCCGATGGACTATTCGGTTTGGTCCATCTTGGAGTCAAGAGCCTGCAGAACACCCCATAAATCAATAGAACATCAAAAATCATTTCTTCTAAAGGCTTGGGAGGAAATAACTGCAGAAGACCTTGCGGCCATCGTGGATAACTTCCCGAAACGTTTAAAGACGTGTATCTCAGCACGGGGTGGCCATTTTGAAATAAACAAATAACGCTTGTTTCTTGTTAACATATTCATATAATATACTATGTATCTTGATTTTCAAGTCGTCAATAAAGGTTAAATCTAACACTGTTTGGTTGTACGGATAATATCCGGACACCCTGTAGCTTCTTCATTAGATTACCTTTACAATTTTAGCGATTGATTAACAACAACAAAAGTTCTAAACAATTAAAGTCGATTTTTTTTGTCGATAAGCAATTTTTTTCCCATTTTGCGAAAAAAAAATTCTAAAGTATAATCGTGTGTACTTCACTAGCGACACTTATGCATATAAAGAAATTTTTTTTATTATTTTTATAGGTGGAGTTGTGCACGAATTCTACTGCTCGCCGCGGAAGAACTTTTGAAAAAAGCGGTTCACGGCAATCGCTGCACAGTCACCATTTTGTAAAAAAAAGTAGCAATTAAATTTCCTTTTGTGTTCTCCAAGAGTTGCTGAATCCATCGAGATATTATTGATATACCATACATCTCAAATGTCCTTTAAAAAAGTAATGAAAAAAGACTTGTTGTTTTAACATTTAATGGGTATTACTCCTTAAAATAAAGCATATGCCAAACTACTAAATAGGATTTGTAAAAAATCCCCCAATATCTTCACCATTCAAAATGTTTTCGGAAAATTTGAGACGCTTATGTTAATAACTAGAGTTGCGTTTCTATAATAAAATATTGACGATAATTTCAAATAATGATATCTCAAATTATCGACTTATTTCGTACCATTTTTCACATCTCGATTATCGTAGGAAGATGACCTTTCCAGTTTATCTTACTAGCAAAAATTGCGTAAAACTTGCCGTGCTCTCCAGACCTCCTTTATCTTCGAATCGACCGTAACACATGTGGGAAAATCACCCAATGATTATGAAATGGAAGCATATGGTAGCAATTGTTAAAAAATATCAAGCTACATACTCAGTTAATTTTATTTCTGTCGATTCCGGATGTTTGCACATATTGGAAATTAAGTCAAGCTAGTCTGTGTCTTGTGTGCACCTTTAAAATTTCCTGACATGCTTCACTGAATTTAGTTAACCTCTATTGTATCGCTTTTCAACGGCATCAAAATTCGTCGTCTAGCAATTGTTTGCGTATTCGTATTTTACAATGAATGCAAGGCATAAATCACATGATATCTTTGAGCTATAGCAACACTTGTGCAAAGTTTCAGTCAAATGAAAAATGGCCGATCAAAATCACTTCCCTATGTTGCTTGTAGTTGCAACACTTTTGGGCCTAAGCTTTTCTCCATAGTAACTGAATGTATTATGAATTGAACTTCGAGCCATGAATGATTTAAATGTCTTAATATCTCTGTGCAGCTTTAAATGTTTTGCTGAGTGAAATTTCCGATATTTTCATACTGAAAGTATAGCAGATAACGCCAATTGTTAACGCTTGATGAACCTCTTTGACAACTGCGCTGAATAAATTTAGTTCAGTTAGCAGATTTTTTGTTGAAACTTGTCCGTATCAAAAACTTAGTAATTCGGTGCGCCTCCATCGATTAGAAAAGAGGGGACGCATGGTCTTTTTTGTGCGTTTCAATTCAAATTGTCGCTGCTAAGATCATAGAAAAAGTTGTTTTGTACTATAATTTAATATTTGAAATAGGCTTTTTGTCCCATGAAAAATGTTAAATAAACATCTGTCTTAGTCAAAATGGTTCAGACGTTGGGCTACTGTTTTGTTTTTTTTTTTTCGATTTCAGGTAACACTAAAACTCTACTCGTTAAAGCTTTGAACAAGCAGTCACTTCAATCGTTGTTATGCACCATATCAAGATTGAAATACATCGTTCGAGTCGATCTGGAGACACGTTTTCTAACGAACCAAGAGTCATGTCAACGCTGAAAGCAATGCACCATGGGTTCGAGAGGCAGGTGTTCGTACGGAAAGAACAAATAGTTTCCCAGTCATTCTGCACTGCTATAGAATATTGCCACATGCAACACAACGAAAAGGCGTAATCAAGACTGAAGCAGCACGTTATCCTTATTAATCCCAAGAGTACCAAACGAGTTGTAGCCCAAAGGCCACATAATTGCACCTCACAACCATTCAGATTAGCAGAGACTACCGGTCGCGAGATGCCGGTTGGCTTCCGGCTCGTTTCGATAATCGCTGAAGAGGCTACCAATAGGTTCATCGCAATCAGATGCAATGATGATGCTTCGCATGTCTTTTAAATGGGAACACACAGCCGTTGCAAACGCGATTCGATGCCTATCCCTACCCTATGATTTACGCGCTCTTGCACGAAATGGTAATTATCGATACGTCCTCCACTGGCGAAGATGCATAATTGAAACAATTCAATTGCAGTCCATGCCTACGCACGTGGATGTCAATTGCTACTGGATAGATGACAGCGATGACGATAACGTTGGGACGCTGATGATGTTTAAAATCATTTTAAACTGGCGTTTTCCTCTCTATCGATATTGTGAATGTCAATTATTCTAGAAATCCTGTAAGCCTGGTTAACTAGACGGGTTGCACACAACACATGGACTCCATGTTAGTTGAAATATTTCGTAATTATAGATAAATTATTAGATATGCCTTTTGGTTATCTGAAATAATCAAATCACTTTTTATAATCAACTATTATAATAGAAAAACCATGTATATGTAGTGTACTCAAAATAGACACTTCAAAATTTTATTCAAATATTTAATATATGTTGAGAATAAAAAAAATCGGATTGTAACAGCTTCTTCAGTTTCTTGAAAGTGTAAAAATAAAAAAATAAAAATCATAGAGTCCGTATGTGATTACCCGCGATTTGATAGAATGTTATTTAAGACTCGATTAGCAGTGTAAAAAAAACCAAACGATAAACTTCGAGTAAAAGTTTCATATAATATGAATCATGTAAGCACATTACGAAACAACTGAGGGTCTGGTCATTTATCTTGCACATGTTTGTATACTAATTGTATTCTACGACTTTTAGAGAATTTTCGAGTTTGAGTCTCAGTGCAGTTGCTTTTTTTATTTTCTTTAAAAAATCTACGATTTGAATTATTGATTTGTTTCTCTTCAGCAGTATTGAACTCTTAGCTTTAGCCAAGTATTAAGAGCACGCACCCGCTATCCTAGAAGATATATTGTGTAGATACGACATACGGAGCTTCTATAGAACGGTCAACAATGTCAGGCGTAGAAAATTTTCCGATATCGGTTGTGTCTATGTGTAATGACAGGCATGGAGATTTGCTTACTAATCGACAATTGTAGCCAGAAAGAGGAAACATTTTTAGATATCGTTGGTTGATAAGAAACAATAGGAGTTGCAAAACATGAACAGGATAAGAATTGTAAGATAAGAACAAGCTGCGGAACAACTTACATTGGAGGAGGATGAAAAAACTGTCATGAGCTAAAAACGACAAGAACAGTATCTCAACTAAATTCTAAGCGGGTTGCGAGAAGCTAAAAACGACAAGAACAGTATCTCAACTAAATTCCAAGCGGGTTGCGAGAAGCTGTACGATACGATTTACTCTAGGTTCAAAAGCTAAGGAGTTAGTTCTGAAGTGCACAAACGTAGACTCGGCAAAAAACCACGAAAAACGAAAACCGTACACTATCGTATGGGTCTGCAGGAGAAATACAACTGGTAAATTTCACACAATGTGAATGTGTTTTTATGTTATATACACTGCCGCGCATAGCAAGTCAGACCCATTTGTATTTTCGTTAAAATTTAGTCAATACGCAAAATTGGTAGCTAACTATGCATAGTCTCGTAACAATAAATGGACTCAACAACTTTGTTCCGAAAAATTTCGTGAAAACATTCAAACATATTGTCCCATCTCATAAGAAGCAATGGTATGAAATCACACAAAAACGCGTTTTTCTTGGCTTGCTGAAAATACAAATGGGACTGACATGCTATGCGTGGCAGTACACTGCACTGAAGGATGATTCGTGGCCTACTAAATAGAAGAACCATCTATTTATAGATTTCAAGCGGTAAGTTACTCACTTATGCAAAATTAGCTGAATACACATTTTTCTAATAAAAATGTTTAACCTGATTTATATGACGATAGAGGAATACAAATCTTGCGCATGAATAAAGTGTGTTTCATTTAGAATTTGGCCGTTTTCTTTTATTTACTGCAGTGCCTCTAGTTGTCGTGCCGAGAAACTAGTGACAGCGTATTGATCTGGAAGGTTTGATTACTTGGTGGTGAAAATTTCGTCAGGATTAGTACACGCGTTGAAAAAGTTATCCAAGATGGAATGCGAGAGACCAGAAGAAATTGTGCACACCTACATCGAAAACCCAACATGGTCAGGAGGAATGATCGAGAAGGGTCTCAAACTACCGAAATCGATTGTGAATGCTGTATTCAAACGATACCGGGACACTTTCACGGAGGATCGCGCTTAACAAACCAAACGTAGAAGTGGAACATTCGCCCAGAAACTACAAGCGAAGGTCATTTGAGCAGTTCGGAATAATGCTGGGGTCTCTCTCCATGATTTTGCGAAAAGGTTCAATGCAGTACATAGAACAGTTCGTCGAATATGTATGCGTGAAGAATAACGATCGTATCATGCAAGCAAACAACCCAACAGGACACTGAAACAGAATCTGGTTGCCAAAACCTGAGCAAGAAAGCTATACGAGCAATTCCTGACAGAGTAGTATTTTGATGGACAATGAGACATACGTCAAAATTGACTATGGACAAATCCCGGGTCGAAAATTTTACATTGCTAACCGTGAAAGGTATGCTACAGGTAGGTTTGCTAGTTGTTTAATTTGTTTCCGCGTATAAAATCATCCGCGAGTTGATGATTTGACAAGCCATCTGTAACTGTGGAAGGAAGAATGTCTTCAGGAGATAGTTTTATCGTTCATCCAGTCACACGAAAGCTCCGTGAAGTTCTGGCCGATCTAGCTAGCTGCCACTACGCCCGGATGTGTTGGATTGGTACAAGCAGAACAACATTGATGTTATCGTAAAAAGGTTTAATCCACCAAACTGTCCACAGTTTCGTCTCATCGAAAGATATTGGGCAATAGTCAAGCGTAAATCGAAGAAGTGTAGCAAATCAATCAAAACATCATCTGATATGGCGCAGTGTCGGAAAAAATTACCGATACGATTGATGTTTCCACTGTGCAGGTATTCGATGAAACATTCAAGAATTCATCAGAACATCAGACACATAATTTTTATTGTAGGGTAGGGAACATATTCTAAGCAGCTTTAGGAACCGTCTGTGTATTGAGACGAAATACTCGAAATGTGTTGGGAAAAATTCAAACAGATGTATATCAATCTGTTCTCTATCTTTTTCTCTGTTAAAACTTGTTTTCAGATTGTAAAACTAAGTTATCAAACTTTAACAATAATCAATTAAAGTTACTAATCGAGGGACACTATTCCAATCACCACGAACCTATTTTAAGCAGTTCCCATCTGTTTTGCAGGCGTTTTTTTTTTCAGCACCCGAAGTGGCTCCTGAATGGCTGCAATATAGGTCGATTTGTTTCAACTGGTGATTGTTCACGGATTTCTTTGGATTAACGGTATTTCTTATATTCGTAAGACAGCTAGACAATCAAAGTTTTCGTTTCCATCATTAAAATTGTCGATATTGGTCAACATTCAGGAGTTTGAGGCCTGTTTTCTTCGACTGATTAAAATAGGCGCTATTGCTTAAGCCGTTCCTTACCATATTTTTACCTTCAGGTTTAATAAAAACCCTGCAAAAACATATTTTTACCAATTTTCTACGTTATTTCCTCATGTAGAAATCGGAAATTGTATGCGGCCAAATTCTAATGAAACAAACCTTAGTAGGTGAGACATTAGTCGCATTCGGGATGTGAGTCTGACCTGACCTGATAAAAAATTTTGACAATAAATAAGATCGTGCACATGCCGTATGAGTCTGGCAAAAATATAATGGTTATTGTTGTTGTCGCGTAAGTTCAATATCATAAAGCAAGCTTAAGGTGAGGGAAACAGGCTAACTCAAACATATACATCGAATCAAATTGACAACACTTCTATAAAAACTAAAAAATATCATACGAATCAGCATATCTGGTGTTTTGTCTATTATTGCATTAAAAATGTGCTTGCACTGGACTATGTTTTCCATAACTATTACGCTGCTATTCTAGGCATAGTTGTCACAATTTCTATGATGTTTCGTATAAACAGGGGTCAACTATCGATAAAACGGCAATATGCAACCAAACCAGTTTCACTAATTGCTATGAAATCAGTCAACAATGTCATTTCAGTGCAATTCCTGTGCAAACACCAATCTCCCATTATTGAGATTTTAGATCGACTGCAGTGGATGAACCTGAATTGGGGGTATAGCGACGTGTGAACATGTGATTGATAGTCTTTCCAAAACAGCAACAGCCCAGAGAGAGCGACCCAAGTGACGTCAAATTAATCAAAAACACACCACCAATCATGGCCTGCGGATTGCATCGCACTCGTTGAATCAAAGCTATGCACGTGCACCAACGTGCAAGGTGAGCCAATAATATTGTTATCCAAATGAAACGGAACATTGCGAATTTCATTAAACATTTTCATTGATTTATGTTGATTTCGTTTCGGTCCTGCCTTTACTTCATCTCTCATCATACGGCAAATCGCCAAGAGAGCATTTCTACGTCGAGTGAGTGCTAAACGGATTATATGAATTATTTATAGGGAACTGTTACCCATTTCCAATCGAAACGAATGCATAATTTTGGCAATGTTCCTTTCATTTACTATTGTTTTCTTATTCGCTGCCAAAAAATAAAATGTTTATGTTGAAATAAATTAGTAAAACTACAAAACTGTTGCATTATGCATCCTGCGTTAGTCACTAGCTGTCGAAAATAAGAAAACCAGCACTGGAAATTATCTGTTTATCAGCTTCATTAATCAAGATAAATTTTTCTACCAACGAAAGCCAAAAACGTAGCTTATTTTAATTATTTTAAACGCCTGTAATTGAAAATAATAATCAAATGGAACGGCTGATTGGAAGTTCGAAATTGGATCGATTTTCCATTCGCACTTTGTTTGATATACACCAAACCTGGAGGCGAAATCTAATTAGATGGTAGCCGATGACGGGAAGGCTCCCATTACCAATGAGGAGAAATTGTGTTCAATAACTCACATGATTGCGGCCAATGCCGACGGGTTTATTGTGCCCAGCTTGGCCACAGCGCCACTTACCTGAAAAGAGAGAAGAAGAGAGAAGTTTTTTCAACAAAAATTAACAAATTTCAATTGCATTCCGCTCTGCACATCAATAATCGCGGCTGGTGGGCTACCGAATTGCACATCACACACAACATCAGAGCACGAAACAGCAGCAACAAGAATAACAACAATTGTAAAGTGAAAATTACACACATCGAATGCTGCAGACCACCAGGCGGTAACAACAACGGGGTAGTACAAAGTTGCATACCATCCGTTTGGGGGCCGCAAATTACGAACGTTAATGACGGAATGCCATTTTGGCAATGGGCCGTGAGCAGTTAACCGGAGGTTCAATCTGCGACCAGACCTTGAGGAAAGAAATATTCAATTTGGCTACCTGAAGGAGTAATAAAACCTTGAACCGAATTGAATCAGTACATAAATTGCTACGAAACTAACAAGGAGAGTTTTCACATAGAATAATAAATAGGTTTATCATTTGAACGAAATTTCTCTAACGTTTTGTTAACCATACAAGTTTTTTGTTTTAATGTTTCATGTTTTTAAACTCAATCTTTGGCTCTAGTGATTTTGGTTTGAAATTGCATATAGTTACGAGAGTTTATTCAATGTTGATAGAAAGTAACTTTCAGTAACCGATAGCAAACAATTTTCAGACTCAAAGAAAAAAAAATCTGGAAAAAATATTAAATGTTTTCTTGAAAAAAAAATCGAATACACATAGGGATGTGTACACTAAGAGTATTTCATTTAAATTACCCACAACTAAATTCCTTTTTTTATTCTCGCTTATTTTCCGTCGGTCTATTTCCGCCACTGTTGTTGTGCCAATCACCGCAGCCCAGGGAGGCGACCCAGGACCCTAACTCATGACCCGTTGATTAACGGACCGGCGCCAACGGCTTTACTTCCTCATGCGATGGAAGGCGTGATCCCAGAGAATTTTTGCCTCGGCTAGGATTGAATCTAGACCAGTTGGGTTGGTTGTGAGTGGATCACGCCACCTCACAACCATCGACACCTATGTCGGCGTTGGGACTCGAACCCAGGCGTCGTCCGTGGTTAGCGGAGAGATTACCAACCACGCTAGGCCCCCACTAACTAAATTCATTTTTAGTTATTGTTACCGTACATAAAATATAAATTTCAAAAATGAACAAAATTATTATTATTAGTTTACAAAAAATTCTAAATGATTTGAATATAAAATGGTTGAAATGAAAAATCACAGGAAGGTTGTATGCAAAGCCACGACCGCAAGGTTGAAGTAGAATACTTTTACAAGGAAGATAACCCGGCTGCTTGCGTGTCAGTCATTTTTTCTAGTAAATAAACGTTGACCGTTCATTGGCAGTATTGTAATTTCTTTTTGTTTGATATTTTGAATGAAGTTCATTGAATATTTTTAAATTTTGTGCAAATGGGAAGTTGAAGTGCTGCCGAATTGTAATATGTACATTTAATACAGAAACGGAACAAAGGCTACGGTTATGCAGAACGCGAATAACGGCGCGATGCAAACACGCAAACGCGTCGCAAACACGTAATAATAGTCAGAGTATGCATGTGGATGAAGATAATTAACTTTGGATTATAGCGCAATACGAGAAAATATTAACTCTTCAAATATTTATTTGTGTTCTTCAAATTTCAGTAGCTCAATTTAATATGCGATGAAATGTCTGTTTATTATCTGATGAAGCACTTATATAGGCCAAATGATGCATTCCCAATTTACTAGGTCCATAACTCTGCCGACCGTGCTTGGTAAAGCAATCGTATAACGACCAATCAGAGGTCGAAATTTGTGTTTTGACAAGGCTTAAGAATTTTCAATAGTACAATAGTTCGAATAATAAAATTGCAATTTCATGCATTTGGTAGGAATCTTAGAAGATTTTCTAATCGATTGCTGCAAAAACGAAGGAAATCCATCGAAAATTAACCGATTTATTAGCATTTGAAATTGGACATATTTCTCACTTTTTCCTGTTTTAGATTTTCATTTCACATCCCTATATAGCCGAACTTCCTGAGAGAAGTATTCTACTTCAAAACCGCGCTGCTCCTGAGACGTGGTGACCAACCACAGGGCTAGTGCTTCTGCTAAGAAAGGACGACTGCTGTTGTCGCTGTCTAGAACTATTATGAGCGGCTCCGGCTGAAACAGGCTCGTATATAGGGATGAAAATAGGAATGAATTATTTTACGTACGTGGTGGAATGATATAACTTGAAAAATATGTGTGACTTCATCGCTCAGAGCGATCATTTGATAAGCTCCACCTTTTTTTTCAGTTTCTAAAGTTTTTCCTCAGTTTCGTAACACGGATGCACAAAAATGATTTCTTGTCGAGCCGGACCGATAGCACTCTCATTGAAGCAACAGCATAACATGTTTTGTGTCGTGTTGTGCAGCTTCGTTGAAGAAAATGTTCCCGTCCCCGTGTCGCATGTAAGCAGATTATTGCGTTCAGTAGACAGTAGATAGTGAATCCAGCGAATAAACACCGATGGTGCTCTCACACACGCAACGGTTATAACCCGTATCTTATTGCGGTTTGTAGCATCAAGCGATTTCGTTTGCTCGCTGTTGCGTGTTGCATCGTGTTGCAACTTGGCAGCTGGGAGACGACGAAATTCTGTTTATGCTGATTGATTGAATCGTCTTCATATTAGCTCTGCATAGTCGAACTAACTGCTTTTGTGAATGCGTTCTAACAGGGCATTTTATTATTCAATGTCGGTTATGCTGATCGCAGCGTTTGCGCTGCCCCTACAGTGGGGAGTTTACTAAATAAAGTAAAAATTAGACAACTACAACAGAATTTGGTTGCATCCCGCATAGAATGTCAGCTTGTGTTGATGCCAGAAAATTATTAACCTTCAATTATTTTTTTATTTGCCTTCAAAAAAGCATTTTGCTGCTCAAAATCTGTTGCTAATTACAACTTTTAAGCTGCCCTAACATTGGGGGAATTAAGATACACGGACAACATGCACTGTGGAAGCTATTTCACATTCAGTAAATTAAACGGGTGCGACAAATTTAAATTGCTAAGATGCAACACAGAATACTTGCTTGCGTTGACAAAACTTATTAACTTTCAATGACTGTTTATTTGCCTTCAAAAAGGCATTTTGATTTCCAAAATTGGATTTCCTGATGGCAATCTTCATGCTGCCCCAACACGGGGGGAATAATGGCTGTCTGGCGACACACGCTGAGAAAAACCGAGACGTGGTGACCAACCACAGGGCTAGTGCTGCTGCTAAGGAGGGACGACTGCTGTTGTCGCTGTCTAGAACTATTATGAGCGGCTCCGGCTGAAACAGGCTCTTATATAGGCCAAACAGCATGTTTTCAATTGCAAGGTATATGATCCTGTCGACCGTGCTTGGGAAGCAAGCATATAACGACCAATCAGAGGTCGAATTTTTCGTTTTGACAAGGCTTGACTATTTTCAATAGTACAATAGTGTGAATAATAAAATTACAATTTTCTTATTTTGGGAAGAATCTTAGAAGATTTTTCAATCTATTGCTGCAAGAACGAAGGAAATCCATCGAATACTAACCGATTTATTAGCATTTGAAATTGGACATATTTTTCACTTATTACGGTTTTAGATTTTCATTTCACATCCCTATGTAGCCGAGCTTCCTGAGAGAAGTATTCTACTTCAAAAAAAAACAAAAACCTGCTATTTTCAGCGAATTTAATTTAAAATTGTTATGCACTAGTGGAAAAAACAGTAATTTTTTGTGTATATTTTTTTTCAAGTGTAGACATCTTTTTTCACAACTCGTCCATAGATAATATTTTTTCTCTTGATTAAGGTCTTCGTAAAACAATTTTCGAAGATACAACCCACTAAAACTACTGCTTTATTTTTGAAAATAATGCTTGAAATGCAACTACCCTTGAAAAAATGATGTGTTCTCTAATCAAAATTAAAAACAAAGTTCCATATATATTGTATGGAGTTTTAAATCTTTTCCAAAATAGAGTTTGCAAATTGTTATTGTAACAAAATATATGACGGCTACACACTTGTGAAGGAGAACATACAACCAAAAATCGCAATGCAACGATCAAGTTCATTTCTGTCTCCTTCTGTTACGCATAAGATGCAGCTCGCATGTTGCACCCAGAATTATTTTTCTACTCATCTTCAACTTCTGTTTGACAATTGAATAATATTTTCCATTATTTTCCGATGCGGTTCTGGGGGCAAGAGCATTTTTCAAAGAAATCCCCTTATTTCGATATCACTGTACAGGGTGTCACCGAGAAAGTTATACACAAGTTTGAGTGTCTATTTTTGCATCGGGAGCTGTTAATCAGCTGTGTTTGTTTTGATTACGACACATGTTTATAGTTCACTTGTAAGTAATACTGGCTTTACTTCAGTTTTTTCAAAAGAAAATTGGAACGGATTCAAGTAGAAAATGAATCAAGATTTTGTATCTTGCTGGAATGAGCAACATACAAGTTAGAAGAAAGCTGTCATATCTGAATTTGAGCAGATAATTCGTGTAAAGGGCCATCAAACGATTCGAGGAATCTGGTACGCTTGTCCCCAAGGAGATACCGGGTAAATAACGGAGTGTGCGGACTACAGTAATCCAGAGAATGATACGAATCCGTATAGACCTAGACAAACGAAAAAGGACAACGATCGAAAACTTGGCACTTGGAATGTTAGGACTCTGCTCGAACCGGCACACGTGGGCATCTTGGCCAGAGAGCTACGGAAGACAAAACTGGAGGTAGCAGCCATTCAAGAGGAGCGTTGGCCTCAAGCCGAAGAACGTGAATTCCGGGCGGTTGATCCGACCACGGACGCTTCTTCCAAGTACCACATCCACTACAGTGGTGGCGACAGAGCGGGACGGGGCGTCGGTTTTGTGCTACTAGGAAAACAAATGAAGCGTGTCATTAGGTGGATGCCTATTATGAGTGTCTATGCGTATATACTCTCCCAGCTGCACTCGAGGTACGATGCTAGCCTAACAAGCCAGTCGTCGTAGGTTCGATTCTCGGCTAGGGAGAGACTGTTAGTGTCAGTAGGATCGTAGCGCTAGCCCCGCAATTGTCCTGTACACTTAACAGTTGGCAGCGAAGTCTAGGTATAATAAACAGAAGGTCGAGTTCCGATACGGAATGTAGCACCAAGGCTTTGCTTTTTTGCGTATCGAAAATCTAGGGCAGATTTAACGATTACGACCTTATCAATGTGTTCAGCGAAACAGCGCAAGAAGTGATAGGCATGGCAACGGGAACCACGCGTAGTGGGTGGTTCGAAGCTAGATGTCTAGAGGTGACGAAAGAGAAAAACCGCGTCTACGCCAACACGTTAGTAGCAGCTAATCGTGTGACGCGTCAGATGCAGGAGAATTACCGGGAGGCAAAAGCCGCCGAAAAGAGGTTTCACCGCCTTAAGAAAAGTGACCGCTACGATCACTTCATCGCGGATGCGAAGAATTGCTTCACCAGGCACGACTCGACGAGCTTATATAGAAGGATTAACGGAATCAGGGACCGGACCGTGCCAGTACCTGCCATGTGTAATGACAGCGAGGAGAACCTGATTACCTATTAGTCGCAGGTGACCAGGCATTGGAAGCAATATTTTGAAGTGGTGTTGAACGGTGAGGAAGGTAAAAGAGTCGTCGAGGAGAACGAGATGGGGAGAACGGACAAGCTATGCGTCCATCAACATTGAACGAGGTTTATAATGCTTGCAAAGAGCTGAAGAACCGCAAAGTCGCTGTGAAGGACGGCTTTTTTGTATGATTTGGACTAATGCGACCATTATTTTGATCTTTTGTGGTACACCTTTTGCACCCTTTCTCCCAATTTGGCACTGAATTTCGTATGAAATGTATTACCTCATTAGAATTTGCAGACCAGACCTCGGAGGGCTCCAAAGCTCCTTTTCCAAAGCTCCTTTTCCAAATGTTCTTATTTTGTGCAAATGTACTTCAGTTTCACTTTCGAACCCGCAGAGAGGACAATTTTCGTCGATTGACTGACCAATTTGTTTGAGGTGATGCTTACTTGGACAGTGTAATTTTCCTTAGTTCCTTTTTATTTAAACTAAGTAACTTATAGCTTTTCTTCACGCTTGGCTTTATAGAGCGTTTCGACTGGCATAGCCCTTCTGAGCAATTCCAATTCTCTTGTATTGTCCGATGTTCCCAGGATTTCAATTCTGCTTCCAGGGCACTTGATGACACACCACAGAACGGTTCTGGGCCAATAAAATCGGTACATGACCCGTGTCCAGCTAACGTATCGGCTTTTCCATTGCCTTCCACTCCACAGTGACCAAGAACCCAGTATAACCATACTTAGTTCCTTTCTGCCACTTGTTACAGAGAAAGAATACAATCCCATACTAGCTTAGAGGTACATGTGAAGGCTTTTAGTGCGTTAAGTTGAGCTGTGTGTTTCCTAGCCAAACAGACTTGTGCACATTCATGAATTGCGAATATTTCGTCCTGGAACACTGTAGGCTAAAGGCCCATTGGTATCGAGCTACGTATCCCAAGACCATTTATACCTACTCCGGTTGAATCATTCATTTTTGAGCCATCGGACGGTTTACCGGTCGAGAGTGATCGGCAGTGTAGTGCAATTCACCAGATTATCCTAAGGGTATGGTCTGAGGAACAACTACCTACGGACTGGTTGGAAGGACTCATATGCTCTATCTACAAGATGGGACATCGGCCGTAGTAATTATCAAGGCATAATTCTCTTTAATTCCATTTATAAAATTTTTTCCCGTATCCTCAGCATCGGACATCGGCTGTAGTAATTATCAAGGCGTAACCCTCTTCAATTCCACTTATAAAAACTTTTCCCGTATCCCGTTTCAGCGACTGATACCGTTGCAGGAAGCCTCTGTTGGAGGATACCAATGCGACTTTCAAGCGATACGATCTACAACGGACCAGATGTTGAGACAGATCCTCGACAAGATTCGAGAGCACAACTTGCAGACACATCATCTGTTTATATACTTTAAGGCGGCTCACGATACAGTAAAACGCAACAAGCTGTGATAAATTATGCTTGAACATGGATTTCCAACAAAACTAATTAAACTGTTACATGCGACGCTTGACGATTTCACATCAAGCGTCAGGACAGCGGGCGAATTTTCGGACGCGTTCGATTTTCTGAAGTAGTGGCAGAGCTTTAGCTTTAGAAAATGCAGTACGAAGCGCAGGAGTACAGAGGAGCGGAACCATCATCACGAAGTCTCACTTGATTTTGGGCTTCGCGGATGACATTGATATAATTAGAGCTGCTGAGGAGGCCTCTGCGGCTCTCAGAAGGGAAACTGCGGGAATTGGACTAACCATAAACACTACCAAAACGAAGTGCATGGTGGCTGGCAGAGAGCGTGGTAGTTCTGCGGACGTTCGGGCTGCAGTGGAGATGGATGGGGATACTTTCGAAGTGGGCGATTATTTTGCTTATTTTGGTACTCTCGTGACATGTGACAACTAGGTAAGCCGCGAGGTGAAGAAACGGACTGTGGCAGCAAATTACGCCACGGCTGGCCACGTAGCACGGATGGCGGATGAGCGACCGGTATAGATATTTAGCAGAGAACCGGATAAAGGCCAACGACTTCGAGGCAAACTGTCGATGAGGATGCCAGAGCAGCAGGTAAAAAGGGAGCAGCCCAAAACCGAGTTTTGTGGAGGCATATTCTAGATTCGGCATAGGACGCTTTGAAGAACGTATCCGGCGAAATCCAGCCTGGTTAAGAAACAAAAGATTCACGGATTATCTCGCAGAAGCATTGCCGATAAGGTTGCTAGATTTCATTTGCTACTAGACGCGCACTTTTCTGATGAAAAATTTACATTTATGTTGGAGGCTGTTTCGAACTAGGAGAATGATCGCGAATGGAACATGTCTTCGTGATATATCAGCCAATAAAAAAGAAGTGGAACGATTCCAGAATGTTTCAGCTGTGATGGTTTGGGAAGTAATATCCAACAGAGGCAAGTTGCCACTGCTATTCATCTAAATTGGTGTAAAAATTCACAAAGAGTACTGCATACAACACGTCATTAGGACCATTTACTGCCCTGTGCCGAGGAATTATTTGAAGAAGAAAGTTTCAACTTTCAACAAAATTCAGTGCCAGCGCATAAGACATCCATCGTTAAGAAGTGATGCAACGAAAATTTACCGTGTTTTATAAGCACCTCTGAATGGCCTGCATCCTCTCGATTCAAATCCATTGGACATCAGCATTTGGGAGTACATGCTAACAAAGCTGAGTGAAGTAAATATATGACTCTGTATTAACCCTGCGAAGAAAGTCTGCGTCAATTTGACTCCTCGCTTTCAGCAATATTGCGCTCTTTTTTTCTAATTGTGCGTCAGTTTTTTCTCGTTTTTTAATAATTAATAAAGAAATATTAAATCTTAAATTATCGTTTTTGTTTTTCATCGATGTGTTAACACCATTCATCGATAATTTAGAAAAATAAAAACAATTTCAATCATTTGAAAGTCGGGAGTCAATTTGACGCATGATTATCATTTTACGCACATCAAAACATGATTATCTTTTCAGGGTTAATTCTATGCAAGGTTGCATATTCAATTTTAGGGTGCTCTTTCGCCGCGTGCTGATAGCTCGCTCCATAAGCCTAATTTAGAAAAACGATGTATGACAAACTTGTAGTCCCCAAATAGTACTACAAGTTTGTCGAATAGTACAATGCTCTAACTCTTATGCCTGAAGCGTAAGAGCCCATATTCAGTGCAATACTCAGTAAATATTATTTATTCAGTTTTTAACAATTCCTCATTTTCGAACGTATACAGAATACGTGATTTTGGAATTTCTGCACACTTAGCATAGTCAAAGAAACTTTCTATACCACACAGCACAGGTATTCAAGTATTACCGTACTTATCGGCAGCTAGCTTCTCCGTTTTTTTGTATCGTTGTGATCAATTCACCACAAACCATTTAATCAGTAATGGTTTTACGTGGTTCTACTTTTCATACCGTTTTCATTGCTTTGCGAGCCGTTTGCTAGTATGTTTTGTAATGTGCTGAAGTGCAAAACAGATGCTGCAGATAGTAATAGCTTCATACTGTCCCCAAAAATGAAATTTTAGTTATGCCAAACAAGTAATGTTAAAAGAAAGAGAAAAACTGTTGTTACATGTGCTAAGCTAAGCTAAGCTAAGCTAATGATGAACACTGTAAATGGGTTTACGTTTCTAAGCTTCGAATCCTTTTACAGCCGTTTTTTCTGGGAATAATTTCCTTAATTCAAATTTATTCTGGAAATCATGGAATAAATGACTTCACAATACAATAATGATTGCAACAGAGTTGCGTTTTCAAATGTACAATTATTTATTAATAAGATCTTCTGGATTTTTTCGAAGACCATTTAAATACTGTGGAAAAACAGTATCTTTGCATTCAAAGGATTGGCGATTACAGTGACCACGTATCCCGATTGGCCCACTGTGACTCATACTTATATTTGGCTTGCTTCGCACATACACGCACCCATACCTGTTTACTCATTTGTAGCTCAGTGGTTGCATTTTGGTTGATGTAACATGAACCGCAAAACTACATGCACGATAAAAAGTATTTACTCGATAATTTAAATTTATCCCAAGTTCGGACGCAAGAGACCTGTTATGCGTATTGAATGTGTAAGGGGGGAGATGAGTCTGAAATTTAAATCAACCCATGAGATTCCCGGAATAGTAGAGAATTCAGAAACTAAAAAATGCATACAGCGGAACATGAACCGGACCAGGCGCAAAAATCGCAAACTAAGAAAATAAAACTTCTATTTGATAAAAGTTTATCCTGAATTTTATTTCCCCTGCTTGCTTCCCTGTCGAACCGGCAACTATCATGCTTGCAATCTAAATGATATCCTGGGCATTAGCACAGTTTGCGGTTTTCCATTTGGCCACACGAAAAGCTTAATTTCAATATAGTCGAAGTGATTTCGTTCGATTTTTCGCCCCTCGAGGTTTGTATTCGTGTGTAGGAGAAAGTTCGTAGCAGTTGATGAAGATTCTTTACCTTCGGTGAGCAACAACTTCTGAGAAAACCTCCATTAGCAGTAAAATCGATTAGATTGATTTCTTCATCAAACGGTAATATATAGCAAACGATTGATTGAATTAGGTTTGAGATCGATTTCAGGCACTAATCGATTTCTCCACTCTTGGTACCTATTGATTTGTTATCAGATAGTAAATATTTCTGAACCGTTTTATGATATAGCAATTTACTGTGCATTATTTAATTTAATGGATGTTATTTTGTGCTTGATACAGCTAATAAAAAGTGGGTAAAATTACAGATAGAATATTGCTCCTCCCTGTCATATACCTTTTTAATTATTCATCAAGACATTAGTCGGATGATATAATAATAAATATATAAAATAATTTGCAAACATGGAAAATAGAGATATCTATTGAAATTTACATCTTTACTACATAGATGGTTTGGTTTTTTCACATTCATTAGCTTTTATGAAATGTAAACGTGACGTAAAGTAAATATTTTTAAGTAAATTCAAGTTCATTTTACCAATTGCTTTTTGGTAAAAAAATCTTATTTTAATTTTTTTCTTGATTTTATTTCAGGGTTTGTAAGTCAATTTTTTATCTCAGAATGAAACTAAGCACTGTTAACATTCGCTGGAAATGTTCAAATACCGATTTTTTTAATTTACATAAAAAATTAAATATAACAGCTGTTTACCCCGCTCTATTATATCTTATATTCTGTTGACTCGATGTTCAACAATTTCAGGTACAATCTTATTGTTTCAAAAAAAAAGAACAATAAAACCATTTCTAGTAAAAAGGATCTGAGATAAATTCATCGCAGAATAGGCTAAATTTGTAAAAAAAATATTGCAACTTTAGAGAAAAATACACTCATTTCATACTGATTTAACGTGCTGTTGCTCTAAGGCTTTTGAATTTGCCCAACATCAACACACAAACTATTTCAAGCTATTCAATTAGATTGCTGATTGCTATTATGAACAAAATCTCATCCAAATTGAAACTAGATTAAATCTCGTTTATCAATGACATGGACAGCAACTTTTTGCAGGGTTTTCAGAATTAAGGAAAAAAAATCACAGCAATGGCGAATTTGAAATGTATTGATTTCCTATCTCATTTGCCAACGTAGTACCAGTAGTAGTTGCCTCTTGCTTGCGCCGCAATAACCGGCAAACTTTCCAGTTTTGCTCCATAAAGCTGTCATTATATGCACTTCGGAGGAACTTTCTTGCTGGCTGAATTTTTGAATGGGGCAAATGTTGAACCAATTTTCTTCTCCTCATTTTCCTTCGCCGTCAAACTTTCTTCAATTCGACATTGAGAATGCACCGCACTCGTAGCACCTAGCTTTGTGAACTCATTCAGCTGTGGCTGTCTTTGCCGAAGTTTCCATGACGGGCTTCGGGATGTCGGCCTTTCCGTTCATCTCCTGATGAAAGAGCGAAGTTTATTGCTTTGTATTTATCATTTGATGCAAAATTGAGTTGAGATCTTGATCACGGTGGAGGAATTAAGTCTTTTATGGCTTGAGATTTTGTCAAATCAATAGAAATGTTTGTCCGCAGGAGACTGATCCGTATTTCATCTGTTTCCAGACAAGCAGTCTAGAACAAATTCAAGACAATTTATGTGCTACCATATCGAACTAATTGCTGAATAATTGTTTTTCGAGCACACGATATATTGGACTAGTAAATTTTGCTTATTTGTCTATCAAATTACTGAGCGACAATTGAATTTGTGTATAAATTGTTTCATCATGTCCATCGGAAGCAGAAACTTTATCAAAAAGTTAAATTACTGTAACTATCAATTCTCTGCTCAAGTGAAACTCAAGTACTACATTCGAATTCGATACTGACACCACAAACTATCAATGTCCAGAGCAAATACAAGATAAGCACTAGGCATGTCGTTTACAGTAAGCTGTTTTTTTTTACACGTTTTCATTTTACACGGTTTTTTCACGACGATTTTCCAAATATTGTGATTTTTTTGCACGGTATGTATCCATCGTAGAAAAAAAAACTTTACTGTATATCCTATCCCGTAAAAGTAAATTTTAGTTCATGGTTTCATATTATACCAACATATAATACGTCATAATGATGATTTCACTATTTTCATTCAGTACACGCAAAACTTTTCCTTATTACTTTAGAAGCAATAGCGCAAAATTACCTTTTAGGTAACAAATCCATTACTTAAAAAGCAATAAAATACTTCCCCAGTCAAGTAACAACACATACTGTCATATATTTTGCACGTGTTATGAGAGTACGGCTATCTAATAATGGTCGTTTCAACCACATGCAACGTTTTTTCTGTCGAAAAATGCTCCCTCTCCACCTCAAGTCAAAAAAAAATCACACACCGTCGCATAAGTTGCACATGTTACAAGTTTTTTCAATCTCCAATTCATCCGGTGGGCGTGTATTAGTTCGCTCGTTGTATGCATACGGAGCAGCGAAAAAATAAAGAGCTGCCAAGCAACATTTTCCCCGTCATAGAGTATGCAAACGTTGATGATTTCAAAGACTTGAAATGCGCTTTAAAATGACATCACGATCTGTAAACTGCGTTAGAGAGAAATAAAAACATTCGCTTTCTTGCAAGCTATTTACAGCACATAATCATTGGTTCATGAAAACTCATTTGGACCTGTTTGAATATACAAAACTCGTGCCCATCCAGAACAATATTCGCAACTTCGGCAACTCTGGTCAGACAGTATTACATATTTCCATTTCAAGTAAACACTGGGGGACGAAACGAAAGTGTTTCTAATTGGACATTTGAGGTTGACGGTTGAGATTCTGATTGTGTGTGGATGAAGGGAGACAAAAATGAACCAGATCGTTGCATCAATACAAATGCAGCGAGTGAAGTCTTGCCAACACATGCATTTCGGTGCTTGGCTGTATGTTCTCCTGCAGAAACACATACAAGCGTGTGGCCGTCATAATTTTTATTACTTTTTGTTTGTTACTTTTTGTGTATAATGCGCAGTCATAAGACACAAAAAGTAATAAAAAATTGCCCAAAAGTAATAAAATATTTCCCGTTTGCGTTGGGTGTACTAACACTATCAACAAGAGACAGTAGAAACAAGAACAAATTAACTTTAAATACTTCCAGCACCAATAGCAAATCGGTTTGTCTCTAGGTATCTACTGAAAAACATTTTGCAAATTTGTGTTTAGTTTTGTTTAATCAAAACTACCATCTGGACATGAAAATGTTTTTTACGAGCGTTTCCATGGAGAATGACCTATCAACCAATTTGAACAGAATTCGGTGCGCCCATACACGTGGCTTAGCAAACTGAGATTTTTTTTTTCAAAAAGGAAATCTTATGTGTTTTAGTATACTTGGCTACAAGCATTGTAGCTCAGAAACTTTTAGATTCATATTAAAACTGTCTAAGATAGAGTTGTAGCAAACTAATGTTGCTTGATAAAAAAAATGAACAAATTTTTAGAAAAACCTTTACCTTCGAGACATCAAATTAGGTTCGTGGAAGCTAACATGAATTGACCTATTGGGATGGGAAAACTGTCAATTTTTATTTTAATATTGATACACAGAATATCACAGAGAATGGTTGGCGTTTGTGCTAGGAATGTTCGCATGTGATTGGTTCATTGTTCGCGTAAATTTGTCCTTGAAACTTTTCAATAATTTTCACCGCTTAGCAATGAAATAATTATGATAACTAGCATACTACAAAATTGTCCAACATTTTTTCTTTCCAACAACATATTGGTTCATTCCGTCCCGAACGCTCGGCAATAACGGACGCATTAAGTGGTTGTCTCGCTATAAAACCGATATTGTGTAGAAAAACCTAAATTAATCCACCTAGCGGTCAGACTCAGCCTTTCTCATTCAAACTTATTATTTGTAAAAATAGATTTACATGAATGCTTAAATCCAATAAATGTTTATCCACTCTTTGGGTTCTAAAATATTGATGTTGTAATTAAAGTATTAAATATGAAATTTGACGTAATGTTAGTACTTAAGAAATAGCGAAATAAAAGCAATGACTCTTAATTTCGAACAATTTAATCACGAGCGATGCCGGGAACGTTCAGATAGTACGATACCACATTTAAATCATGTTGAGGCCATATATATTGATCGAAGCAGGTAAAGTGTTGAATAGTCTTTGAATTTCTTTTCTTTCTAAAACTTTTAAACAGCATATCAAATTGTTATGAAGTTTGTTATTTGTAAGTTTGAGAGATGACTCATTTGTATGACACTAGTTATGTTCGAATAAGTCGTGTAATACTTGAGATAATAGACTTTCGTTGTTTTACAAATTAAAACATAACGCTTGCTTAAGTTTGATTACAATCAAATGAAAAGGTAACGTATGGGGCAGCCAAACTTTGAAACCACGTGTTCAATCATAATTCATCAGTTAACCCTTAACTAGCCCGTTCATCTGATATCAATATTGTTCAAATCGGTTGTGTAGTTTCTAAGGTAATGAAGTTTCGTGATTTTCACATTTCGATACATTACAGACGAAGTTATAGTCCGATTACTGCAAAATTCAATAGGGTGTTATGAGGTAGGTAGACCTTTTATTTGATACTAATTCTGTGGAAATCGGGTCAACCATCTCTGAGAAATATGAGTGAGTCCAAGTAAGTTGTCTTGGAATATGTTTCTTTTCATAACTGGATTTCACATTTTTAAACATAACAGGCAAAGTAATAGTCCGATTGCAAAACAAATCAATAGGGTCTTATGGGGTAACTAGACCATCCATTTGACACTGATTTTCTGAAAATCGGTTCAGCCATCTCTGAGAAACATGAGTAAGTTTAAACAACCTCAGGATAACTTTTCTTTACATAACTTTTGAACCATATGTTCAATCATTACGAAATTCAAAAGTTAAGGGTTCTGGAGACAGCCCAATCATTTGAAACCAATTTTATAAAAATCGGTTGTGTGGTTTCTGAGATATTGATGTTTCGTGATTTTTACATTTTGATACATAACCTCTAAATTAAAAATCCGATTACAATGGAATTCAATAGCAAATTATGACGCAACTAGACCTTTCATTTGCAATTGATTTTATGAAAATCGGTCCAGCCATCTCTAAGAAAAGTGAGTGAAAAAATAACAGGAGGGTTGTGTTCAAAGCCACGACCGCAAGGTTGAAGTAGAATACTTTTACAAGAAAAATAACCCGGCTGCTTGTGTGTCAGTCATTTTTTCTAGTGAATAAACGCTGACTAATCAGATCAATCGAAATTTGCGCTTCAACAAAGATTGACCATTTTCAATAATATAGTAAGTTGCTTGTCATGGTTGGGGCTTGACAGTTTTTAAATTTTGAAATTTTCTCGGATGTCGTGCTCATGACTGAAGGGAAAGATAATTCAGTACGTTTTGAGACACGGAGATGAAGTAAAATGTATAACTTTTACAAATTTAAAAATGTGAATCATTAGAAAATATTACTTCTTCAATCAAGTTTTTATTTCATCCTGAAAAGGACAATTTGTTGTTCATTCTACTATCGGATAAGATGCCGATCACATCTTTGCGTTATCACTGACAGGGCGAATAAGGTATTCCTTGTGATAAAGTAAACAATGAAATGCTGATATAACACTCGAAACTAGACGGCTCATGTGTTGTCAAAATGAGTAAACTTTTCATTGAATGCATTTACTTGTGCCCACTATCGCACAGAGACTGCATTTCACTAAAGTGCCTCACTTCATCAGCCGCTATCGATGCTGAGATCCGCTGCAACTAGTTTGCTATCCATTGCTACGCCACAGCTGTGACCGCTTTCCGCCATCCCTGGTATCCACTGCACTGCTAGTGCTGCTGCTAAGGGAGGACGACTGCTGTTGTCGCTGTCTAGAGCTATTATGAGCGGCTTCGGCTGAAACAGGCTCTAATATAGGCCAAATCGCATATTTTCAATTGCAAGGTATATGATTCTGTCGACCGTGCTTGGGAAGCAATCATATAACGACCAATCAGAGGTCGAATTTTTCGTTTTGACAAGGCTTGACTATTTTCAATAGTACAATAGTGTGAATAATAAAATTAAAATTATCTTCGTTTGGGAAGAATCTTAGAAGATTTTCCAATCTATTGCTGCAAGAACGAAAGAAATCCATCGAATACTAACCGATTCATTAGCATTTGAAATTGGACATATTTCTCACTTTTTTCGGTTTTAGATTTTCATTTCACATCCCTATGTAGCCGAACTTCCTGAGAGAAGTATTCTACTTCAAAAAAGTTGCACATACATACACACACACACACACACACACACACACACGTACACACATACATACATACATACAGACAATGCTCAGTTCGTCGGAAGGGGTCGAGTGGTATATGACATTCGGCCATTGGGACCACTTTTATACCTTTGGTTTTTCCAGTGATTGCTATACCTTTCTAGGAGAAAGGCAAAAATCGAAAAAGGCATTGCTTACCCGGTCGCGTTTCAAAGAGTGCGAAGTGCGGTGTGAAGATAAGCTGATAATCCGCTGTGAAGGTCATCCAGCTATTGTGCTTTAGTGGTGTCGCTGCGCAGCTGCCCGTTCCAGCACCGAAAGACTCGGTGATTGTTCTATTGAAGAAAACAAAGAAGAAGAGGTACGTGTTTCTTTGCCACTGTACTGTTGCGCTAGTTTGAGCGCAATGGATGTGGATCCCTTAGCCCCCGATCCCCCGTCTCCAAACCCACCTGACCCTGTCCCTCCTGTTCACCCCCCCTCTGTCCCTGCTTTAGTCAATCCTCGTCCCAGGCTTTACCCAGACGGATCAACGGGTCCACTGGTTCTCTACATGAGGCCCAAACCAGGAGGAAAATCACTGAACACGCTACAAATCGCGAAAGATCTGACGTCACGATACAAGGCCGTGACCGAAATCGCAAAAGTCAGACCAAACAAGCTCCGTGTCGTGGTCAATGATCTGGATCAGGCCAACGATATAGCTTGCTCCGAGCTCTTTACACGCGAGTATCGCGTGTATGTACCCGCACGAGACGTGGAGATCGACGGTGTGATAACCGATTCGAGTCTGTCTGTCGAGTGTATCCTGAGCGCAACTGGTTGCTTCAAGAATTTCAATACTGAGGCGAAGATATTGGACTGTAAGCAATTACGGTCTATGTCGCTCGTCAACAGTAAAAAAGTATACACTCCGTCAGACTCGTTTCGCGTTACGTTTGCCGGATCTGCTCTCCCTAGCCACGTCTCGATTAACCGGGTTCGTCTGCCTGTGCGTGTGTATGTGCCCCGTGTTATGAATTGCACCAATTGCAAGTAGTTAGGTCATACAGCTGCCTACTGCTGCAATAAGGCACGGTGTGGCAAGTGTGGGGAGACTTATGCGGAAGATTCTTGCAGTGTAAACGCTGAAAAGTGTATTCGCTGCGTTGAAAATCTGCATGAGCTTTCCACATGCCCGGTGTACATACAACGCAGAGATAAAATTAAACGGTCTCTTAAGGAGCGCTCAAAGCGTTCTTACGCTGAGATGCTGAAGAAGACCGTGACCACTTCTACCATAACATAGAACCCCTTTGATCTGCTGTCTTCGGATGAAACGGACTCTGACGATTCACCAGCAGAAACGTCCTACGCCAATCCTGGAGAATCTAGAAAGAGGAAAAATATTTCCTCTCCTAAGCTTCCCAGGAAAGGCCCTAAGGTTTCTCAAGATGGAATGAATATTACGAACAAATCTAAAAGTGCTGCGGAAAAGCCGAAGCACACTCCTCCTGGGCTTGCAAATTTAAAGTCTCAGAAAGAGTTCCCAGCACTTCCTGGAACATCTAAAATCCCAGTTGTTCCTTTTGCACATCCAGTTGATAAATCAAATGCTGGACTGGTCAATTTTCTGACATTGTGGACTGGATTTTTGAAACTTTCAATGTACCCGATCCAATTAAAATTTTTCTCACAGCATTTCTCCCAACAGTTAGAACATTTTTGAAGCAGTTGACTGCCCAATGGCCCCTCCTTGCAGCGATTGTATCCTTCGATGCCTAATTCAACTGCGTATATGAAGGATTCTATCTCTGTCTTACAGTGGAATTGTAGAAGTATTTTACCAAAAATTGATTCGTTTAAAGTTTTGATAAATAAAAACAAATGCGATGCATTTTCCCTTTGTGAAACTTGGCTTACTTCAAATATTGATCTCAATTTCCATGATTTTAATATTATTCGCCTTGATCGAGACACCCCATATGGGGGAGTACTTTTAGGGATTAAAAAGTGCTATTCTTTCTATCGTATTAACCTCCCCTCGATTCCAGGCATCGAAGTTGTCGCATGTCAAATGACAATACAAGGTAAAGAGCTTTGTATTGCCTCAATATATATTCCTCCCAGAGCACAGGTTGGGCAACGGCTGCTCTTTGATTTAATAGAACTTCTTCCCTCGCCACGTTTGATTTTGGGAGACTTCAACTCTCATGGTGTGGCTTGGGGTTCCCCTTACAATGATAACCGCTCCTCTTTAATCTACAACCTTTGCGATGACTTCGACATGACTATTTTAAACAACGGTGAAATGATACGTATCCCGAAACCTCCAGCGCGCCCAAGCGCTTTGGATCTATCCTTATGTTCGACGTCGCTACGGTTGGA
This sequence comes from Wyeomyia smithii, assembly GCF_029784165.1. Taxonomy (NCBI): domain Eukaryota; kingdom Metazoa; phylum Arthropoda; class Insecta; order Diptera; family Culicidae; genus Wyeomyia; species Wyeomyia smithii. The sequence continues at coordinate 119,630,236 of NC_073695.1, read as the reverse complement.
TTGCACATGGAAGGTAATCCTCGATCCTCACGGTAGTGACCATTTGCCTATTCTTATTTCAATTACTAACGGGTTAACTCGCATTCGACCAATTGACATTCCGTATGACCTCACACGGAATGTCGATTGGAAGTTATACGAGGAAATGATTTCAAAAGCGGTCGAGTCGATTCAACATCATCCACCACTTGAAGAATACAACCTCCTCGCGGGCTTGATTCTAGACGCCGCGTTGCAAGCCCAAACGAAGAAACATCCCGGCGTAACGATCAAAGAACGGCCTCCCACTCCGTGGTGGGACCAAGAGTGCTCCGATGTCTACACGCAAAGATCCGACGCGTTTTTGGCCTTCCAGAAGGGACGTATACCTGGCGACTATATACGGTATTCGGAGCTTGACACCAAGCTTCAAAGCTTGGCTAAAGCAAAGAAACGCGGATATTGGCGTCGGTTCGTAAACGAGACGTCGAGGGAGACATCGATGTGCACTCTTTGGAACACAGCCCGAAGGATGCGGAATCACGTAACGGTCAACGAAAGCGAGGAGTCTTCAAGTCGGTGGATATTTGATTTTGCCAGGAAAGTATGTCCGGACTCTGTTCCTGAGCAAAACATTGTTCGCGATGCGTCTCCGGGTCACGACGCAATAGAATCACCTTTTACGATGGCAGAGTTTTCAGTTGCCCTCCTGTCCTGTAACAATAACGCGCCTGGGTTGGATAGAATCAAATTCAACTTCAACAAGAATCTACCCGGCAATGCCAAGAGGCGCTTGTTGAACTTGTTCAATAAGTTCCTGGAGCAAAACATTGTACCGCAGGATTGGAGGCAAGTGAAGGTGATCGCTATCCAAAAACCAGGGAAGCCAGCTTCTGATCACAACTCTTATAGGCCGATTGCAATGCTATTCTGTATCCGGAAATTGATGGAAAAAATGATACTCCGTCGTTTAGACCATTGGGTCGAATCAAATGGTCTACTATCAGATACTCAATTTGGCTTCCGCCGTGCCAAAGGGACGAATGATTGTCTTGCGTTGCTTTCAACAGATATTCAGCTGGCGTATGCTCGCAAAGAACAAATGGCGTCTGCGTTCTTGGACATTAAGGGGGCTTTTGATTCCGTTTCTATTGACATTCTTTCGGGTAAACTTCACCGACAAGGATTTTCGCCAATTTTGAACATTTTTTTGCACAATTTGTTGTCCGAAAAGCACATGCATTTTACGCACGGCGATTTGGCAACTTTTCAAATTAGCTACGTGGGTCTTCCCCAGGGCTCATGTTTAAGCCCCCTTCTTTACAACTTTTATGTAAATGACATCGACGAATGTCTGGCAAATTCATGCACGATAAGACAACTTGCAGACGACAGTGTAATCTCTGTTACAGGAGCTAAAGCTGCCGATTTGCAAGGACCATTGCAAGATACCTTGGACAATTTGTCTGCTTGGGCTTTACAGCTAGGTATCGAATTCTCTCCGGAGAAGACTGAGATAGTAGTTTTTTCTAGGAAGCATGAAAGCTTCAAACACAATTAATGGGTAAAATGATTTCTCAGGTTTTGGTACACAAATATCTTGGTGTCTTTTTTTTTTTAAAGGTGGCGGGGAAATCTGCAAACAGACACCTGAGAAGAGAACTCAGGGTGTGGGGATGAGACTAGGGGAGAGATGCTGGGGTAGTTGCACTCGCCCAGACACCTACTGATCCCTGTCCCGACCCACTAAAACCCCTCCAGTCTCCAGCCCTGGTCTTCCCGGAACGACGGTTAAGTATTACGTCGGGGAGTGGCTTTTGTGCGTGATGCACCCTCTTTACTCTTATAACCCCCTAGCTAACTACCTGGAGACTGGTAATTAGCTACCACTGGCGTGTTGGTGGTTGACCCGCCACACACGTTGCAGCTCCAGAACAATCTGAGAGGCGGCCGCACAGGCCGCGTTCCAGATGTCCGGGTCGTCGCACATCCTCCGGACTAGATTGTCCGGAGTAGTGCCAGGCCCGCTCACAGCCATCATGTTGCTACTCGCTCTTGCGAAACGGGGGCATACGAAGAAGACATGCTCAGCAGTCTCCTCCTCCTCCACGCACTCGGGACACATGGGGGACACCGCGTGTCCGAACCTGTGCAGATATTGCCTGAAACAACCATGGCCTGACAGGATTTGTGTCAGGTGGAAGTTCACTTCACCATGTCGTCTCCCGACCCAGCCGGGTATCTCCGGTATGAGTCGGTGCGTCCATCTGCCCTTTGTGGAGTTGGACCATTCCCGCTGCCAGCGGAGCATCGAGAATGACCTTCTGGTACCTCGTATGCCCCTTGTGTCACGTTGGTCGAAACACTCTCTGTCCTCCTTGATGGCGATGCTGATAGGCATCATGCCGGACAAGACACAGATTGCATCGTATGACACCGTACGATACGCACTCGCAACTCTCAGGCACATGAGCCTGTAGGTACTTTCCAGTTTACCACGGTAACTGTTAGTACCTAGCGCTCTGGACCACACTGGCCCACCATACCTAAGTATGGACGAAACCACGCTGGCAAGAAGTCTTCGCTTGCTGCCATAAACCGCTGAGCTATTGGACATCATACGAGATAGTGCTGCAATAGCCGATGAGGCCCTCTTACAGGCATAGTCGACGTGACTCCCGAACGTGAGCTTGTCGTCCACCATAACCCCCAAGAGCTTCAGGGATCGCTTCGAGGTGATGGTGCAGTCTCCGACTCTGACCACCGCCTGTTGCTCCGATTTACGGTTGTTCACAACCGTGACCTCCGTCTTATGATGCGCGAGCTCCAGTTTCCTGGAGCGCATTCAGTCCTCGACCTTGCGTATACAGTGCGCGGCCGTCAACTCGACCTCCTCGATAGACTCGCCGTAAACCTCCAGCGTTATGTCGTCTGCAAAGCCGACGATCACAACCCCTACAGGGAACTTGAGTTTCAACACTCCGTCATACATGACATTCCACAACACCGGGCCCAGGATAGAACCTTGCGGAACTCCTGCGGTAATTGGGACGCACTTCTGACCCTCCTCCGTGTCGTAAACAAGTACTCGATTCTGGAAATAATTTTCCAGAATCTTGTACAGCGACACCGGTACATGGATGCTCCTGAGCGCGAGCGCTATGGAGTCCCAACTGGCACTATTGAACGCATTCTTCACGTCGAGCGTGACGATTGCGCAGTAGCGTATTCCCCTTCTCTTGCGCTGGATTGCTACCTCCGCCGTCTTGATGACGGAAGAGATTGCGTCCAGCGTGGACCTGCCCTGCCGGAAGCCGAACTGGTTACTTGCCAGACCGTGTACACCCTCCGTGTACCTCACCAGTCTGTTGAGGATGATCCTCTCAAGCACCTTGCCCGCGGTGTCCAGCAGGCAGATAGGCCTATATGCCGATGGGTCCCCTGGCGGTTTCTCAGCCTTCGGCAATAAGACCAGTCTCTGCCGCTTCCACCTGTCTGGAAAGAGACAGTCATCCAGGCACCTCTGCATGACTGCCCTAAACAGCCCGGGGGCCGTTTTTATCGCCAGCCTGATCGCCAGGTTAGGGATACCATCCGGTCCCGGTGCCTTGCTCACCTTTAGGGATTTGGCGATCACGATGAGTTCCTCATTCGTAACCCTTGCCTCCTCCCCTGCCTCGACACGGCTGTCGTCGCTCACGGATTGGATGCTCGGCAGATTGGCCGACCATCTCTGGTCTATGTCTGAGATACTGGAACGTCGGACGTGAGACTCGACTGCCGGAGGCCAAGGACTTGGCTCGTGGCGTGGAAAGAGTCCCTCGGTGATACGCTCCAGCATCGCTGGTGATCGCTCTGCAGGCGCCAGCGCGCCTTTAGTCTTGGCCATTACGATCCTGTAGGCGTCACCCCACGGATTTGTATTGGCACTCGCACATAGCCTATCGAAGCAGGCCCTCTTGCTGGCCTTTATCGCACTCTTTAGCATCGATCTTGCCGAACTGAATGCTGCGCGGCGCTCTGTCCTCTCTTCTTCGTTTCGCGCACGCTGCATCCTCCGTCTTGCACGGAGGCACGCACTACGAAGGTCGGCTATCGCGTCCGTCCACCAATAAACCGGTGGCTTTCCATTCCTAGGTTGGCGAGTCCTAGGCATGGTGGCGTCGCACGCCCGCGATAGCATAGCAACTAGTTGGTCAGCAGTCGGGCGGAGCCAACTGCTCCCCTCGCGCTCCCTTCTCATTGCCTCTTCGAATACCTCGGCATCAAAGTGCGATGTCTTCCACCCGCGAACGGTCGGAGTGTTGGCTCTACCCGTCGCTTGCCGCCTCTCGTTGTTGTCTACACTATAACAGACCGCCTGGTGGTCGCTATTAGTGTAGCCATCGTCTACCCTCCAGTTCTTGATCAGTCCTGGGCTGGAGAGCGTCACGTCGATGATCGACTCCGCACCATTTCTGCTAAATGTACTTTTGTTCCCAACGTTGGCCAGATCTAGGTTGAGCTTTGCAAAAGCCCCCAACAGGATCTGGCACCTCTGGTTCGTGAAGCGACTTCCCCACTCAACAGCCCAAGCGTTGAAGTCGCCCGCCACCACCAACGGCGTTAGGCCCGTTAGCTCCATGGATAGGAGGTCGACCATCTGGGTGAACCTTTCGGTAGACCAACGTGGCGGAGCATAGCAACTGCAGTAGAACACTCCGTTTACCTTAGCAACTACGTACCCTTCTGCTGAGGTTGAGACAACCTCCTGAACCGGGAACTTGCTCGTCGTACATATGGCTGCCAAACTGGACTTATCCGCAACCCAATTAACGTTTCCGGGAGGGATGCGGTAGGGATCCGATATGACGGCGATGTCCGACAACGACTCAGTGGCTGCTTGGTGTAGCAGCTGCTGAGCCGCGAAGCAATGCTTCAGGTTCAGTTGCGTCACCCTTGCGCCCGTGGTGTCGCAGCCGGCTTACCGGCTGGGCACCTGGGGCCTCCCATAAAGTGTTTGGCGTCCCGTTACCCGGAACATACCATGCACTTGGGAGACTCCACACAGTCCTTTGCTTTATGGCCTGCACCTCCACATCGCCTGCACAGCTGGCTCCTATCGGGCCCCTTGCAGGTCCAGGACTTATGTCCGCCCTCAAAGCACCGGAAGCAAATGTCTGGTTGCTGTAGTATGCCCAGAGGACATACAGACCAGCCGACCTTCAACTTGCCCTCTTTCAGGGTCAGGTTAGCGTCCGCCGACGGTAGTCGGAAGGTAGCTATCTGGGTCCCCGCCGGACCTTTGCGGAGGCGGATTGACTCCTTAGCCACCTCCACCCCGCACTTCGCTTTTAGGGCTTGTGCAATGTCGCACCCCTCAGTGATTTCGTCCAGGTTTTTAAGCTGGAGAGTCACTTCTGAGGTGAGTGCCCGCACTTGCACCTCCTTCCCTAGGACCTTTTCAGCTACCGTTTTGTAGGTAGCCCCCTTGTTCTTGGCGTCCTTCCGGAGCTCAAGTATCATCTCGCCAGTGCGAGATCGGCGGATACTCCGCACATCCACCCCCAGATCCTTGAGCTGGGTTTCCCCCCTCATCTTCTTCAAGACTTCTGAGTACTTCGACCCATCCGTCTTGAGTATGAGGGCATCACCCCTACTCCGCGCCTTTTTGACCTTTTTTGGTCCTCTGGCCGCTCCGCCATCATGTCGCGTCGCACCTTCCCGACGCTTCCTACCCTCTACGGTAGTCCAAGGGTTGCCCGTAGCCTCCACCTGTGCCTTTTCCGCGGTGGACCTTGAACCGGTTGGCGTGTGTTCCCGTGGGAGTAGCACGACCAATCGTTTCTTGGTGTTCCCGGGGGCCGTTTCCCCCGGGGACTGCCTCGTTCGCTTAGCGACCTGCCCCGTGGAGCAGACCAACGCGAACGAGGGGGCGTCTGTCTGCACCTCTTTAGATGCAGTCGCCCTCCCGGTCCTGGCCGCTTTCTCGGCCGCCTTCACCCGAGCTACGAGTTCTTCGTGCTCCTTTCTGGCTTCATCAATGGTGCTCCGAAGCAGGAGGAGGCTCTGCTTCAGGTCGCCAGCGATGTTTCGCCTGTTCGCCAAGAACTCGATTATGGCATCGAGTTGTTCAGACAGCGCCGCCACTCTTGGCCGCGTGTCCATACACCTTTCGACGGCCTTGACTAGCAAGGGACCGTCTACCGAGATGTCTGGTGTGGACACCGACGGATTCGCCGTTTTTCCACCTCCAGACTTCGCCGCATCCGTCTCCGCCTTCTTCTGCGGAGACCGCTGGATGCCACCTCGTGCGAAGGGATTTGGTAACCCCTCCGCACCCGTCTCTTTTGTTTTTGAGTTCAACATTTTTGTTTATTGGGTCCCCCTACCAGCCGCTATCCTTATCCATATTGGAGTAGTCGCCTAAATGGTCCCAAGGTAGTCTATGCCAGAGCAGTGAGGCCATGGCTAGGGGCGGCTGCCATAGCGCCTCATGGGCAACTATGACACCCCCGACCGGCGCAAGTCAGGAAAAGACATCTGATCCTACTCCTGCCGGGTTCCCACCCGGCAATGGACTCGGAACGTACTGGAAGGCCTGCCAGGTTTTACGGGACGGAGACCCCTGCACCGGTTGTAATCTCGCCGTTTCAAGCCGTTATCACACGACATCACTAAGGGAGCTCGGCGCAGGTGCCAGCCCAAAATCATGGTACGAAAACGAAATCCGACTCTTATCCTATAGTGATGCGACCAGTTGCCGTAATTGGGAACATTACTGGCATCAGTCCCAATGGGCGGTATAGTGCATTTGGGTGGTGGGAGCGGCACTACTCGCTCCGTCGGAGCTGTTTCCGGCCAGTGTGGCTTTTGCGAGAATTCAGCGGCCCAGTGCCTGAATCTCGCCACGACCTAGGCTAGCTCCCGCTGATGGTCTGGGACTGCTTGCTAGCAGTGAGCACTTCCGTGGCCTTCAGTAATCGCCAATTACCGACCCGTGGTGGCATTCAGCTCTGCCAAATATCTTGGTGTCTGGTTCGACTCTTAAGGCACCTGGGGTTGTCACGTGAGGTATCTGATGAAAAAATGTCAACAAAGAGTGAATTTTCTTCGTACAATAACCGGACAATGGTGGGGAGCCCATCCAGGAGACCTTATAAGGCTTTACCAAACAACGATATTGTCTGTTATTGAGTACGGGTGTTTCTGCTTCCGCTCCGCAGCAAACACACATTTGATCAAACTGGAGCGAATACAATATCGTTGTTTGCGTATCGCCTCGGGTTGCATGCAATCGACCCATACGATGAGTTTGGAGGTCTTAGCTGGAGTTCTACCATTGAAAAACCGCTTCTGGAGCCTGTCTCCTCGTATTCTTATCAAATGTGAGGTCTTGAACCGTCCTGTGATTGAAAATTTTGAGAGGTTAATCGAACTTAATTCTCCAACCCGTTTTATGACATTGTATTCCAATCACATGTCCCAAAATATTAACCCTTCTTCGAATATTCCAATCCGTGTCAACTTATCAAATACTTCTGATTCTACTGTGTTTTTCGATACATCCATGATAGAAGAAACTCGTGGAATCCCGGATCATTTACGCGTGCAGCAGATCCCCAAAATATTTTCCAATAAATATCGAAACATCAACTGCGACAATATGTTCTACACTGACGGATCACTTCTCGATGGGTCCACTGGCTTCGGTATTTTCAATAAAAATTTAACCGTCTCCCATAAACTCGATAATCCTGCTTCTGTTTACGTCGCAGAATTAGCTGCAATTCAGTACACCCTAGGGATTATCGAAAAAATGCCCACGGACCATTATTTCATCTTTACGGACAGTCTCAGCTCCATTGAGGCTCTCCGATCGATGATAGATGTTAAGCACTCTCCGTATTTCCTGGGGAAAATACGGGAACATCTTAGTGCTTTATCCGAAAAATCGTATCAGATTACCTTAGCGTGGGTCCCTTCTCACTGCTCGATACCGGGTAATGAGAAAGCGGACTCTTTGGCTAAGGTGGGCGCAACAAACGGTGACATTTATAAAAGACCAATTGCTTTTAATGAGTTTTTCGCACTTGTACGTCAGAATACGATCATCAGTTGGCAAATTTCTTGGACGAGAGGGGAACTGGGAAGGTGGTTACATTCCATTATCCCCAAGGTATCGACGAACCCGTGGTTCAAGGGGTTGGATGTAGGTCGAGATTTCATTTGCGTGATGTCGCGGCTTATGTCCAATCACTATAGATTTGATACGCATCTCCGTCGTATTGGGCTCGGGGAAAGTGGTATCTGTGCCTGTGGTGAAGGTTATCACGACATAGAGCACGTTGTTTGGTCATGCCCTGTACACCGTGACGCCAGGTCTAAATTATTAACTTCCCTCCGGGCCGAGGGTAGAGGACCAGCTGTTCCTGTTCGTGATGTCTTGGCGAGTCGTGACCTACCCTACATGTCCCTTATATACATTTTCCTGAAATCCATCCACGCCCCAGTCTAGTCCCATTCCTTTCCATCCACATTCAACAAAACGGCAAAACACGTCATAGACCTCGATTTTGGAATCAGCAACTGAACCCCACACGAATCCGCTAGGACCTGAGAACCCGAGGCCTTTCGTGATATCTTGGCTTGAACAACAGCGAACAACAACAACGAACCATTACCAGCAACTGAACCCCGCACAATACTTCCAGGCCCCGAGGATTACATGCCCCTGTCCTAGCTCATGACATCGTGGCTTAGCAGAACAAATCCATACATGCTGCATATCCATGGCCATTCGACGATCATCAGACGACCATTCAACTACAAAACATTGATTGAAAAATATATGCTAGTTTTAAGATAGACTTAATTTCAACTCGTAGTCGGCAGCGAGGATAAAAAATTTGCTTAAAGAATTTAAGTCATCAGATATAATTGGCGCCGTTAAACATTAAATTGTATTTGTGCCGTGTCAAATAAAAGATAGGTGAAGAAAAAAAACATATTGGTTATTGTTATCCACTATGTAGTTATGCTGTTATTATGTTTTGAAATCTGACGGAACATTTGCCAGTTTCATTTCCAATTTTACAGAATGCATCCCAATATAGAAAACAAAAACGTAGTCCCACGAAAATTAAATAGGGTAAGGAATGACTTAAGCAGTGGCACCTATTTTAATCAGTCGATGAAAACGGACCTCTATCTCCCCCTTCCGTTCCATCCTTATTGCTCTACTGTACCAAGCAATTTTCCTTCCAAAAATATCGCCAAATACAATTCTCTGACCAGATTTCACAACCAGTTCTCTAATAAGTTTTATTAAAAGGGGGATTTATTTTGTCAAGATTCATCCAAAAGTTGAGAATAAACCCAACCTTAATAATCTTAAGACATCCAATTACCTATTTCTACTAATATTCGAGGCAACGACCAGCCGGGTGTCAAACAAAGTTCCATATCCATTCCGATATGTCTACTAAGCGAAATTGTTGTAGAATTTTCAACCGAGTAGTGCATTCTCAAATATCTCGCTGAATCATTTGTGTTCATCAGTAGGTTAAGGTGTCAAACTCGCTACATTTACTCGTAAAACATTTCAGGAAAGTTTCCTCCAGCAAAGCACAACATCCATAAAAGTTATGTCAAACAATAAGCATTATAGTCATCCATCGCCTAAGTCCTACGTGACACTTGAAAACATCCTCACGATACCACACACCTTCCATAAACACTAGAATTTGACTTGTCACCTTCCCAGCAGCAGGTTTTAGGGCAACTTTTGTGATATAATAAAGATAAAATCAGAAGTTTTGAAAAAACAGAAACTTGTTGGAAGCGAGTGTCACCTGAATAGTCTCTTATGATGGAGTTTTATGAATCAGCTTGTATACTTGAACGTCAATGCATAATACAAAACCTCTACAGACAATAGCCCACTGTGCTGTTGAAGAAGCAGAATGAAAACACAGCCATTAGTCCATCAGTAGCAGCAAAAGCAGCCCGGCCACAGCAGTACCTAGAAGCAGGCGAAGACAAACAGTTTATGCTAGACACTTCCTATCTACTACACCCCGGGAAACATTTTAAACGAAGCCGTTAAATTCATTTATAATTTAAATTTCAAATTCAAATAAAAATATTAGACAAAAGACAAAGATCCCGGCCTTCCCGAAACTTCTGCAGCACCACTGTTCCCATTTGTCGGTCTGAAAATTCGCTTCAGAGCGTTACCGGCAGATGCTTCTTTTTTATAATGCTTACTCTAGGCTCACGGGAAATGGAAATGTGAACATTAATCTGAGTGTGATTTTTGAGACGACGTCGACGATTTTTTTTCTCGTTCAACAACTAGGGAACAAAAACGGAGATATGGCAAAAACTTAATTATTTCGAAAGTGGAAAAGTTTTCGTTTCTAGCGCTAGATGCAACGACAAGTCATCTAGAAGAAGGCGAGGGTTTTATTGTTTGATATTTTGACCTACAAGCTTAATTCAAAGGGATTAAAGCAGGATCTTTGTCCGGAAAAGTTCTGTATGTCGGCAATGTATATTAAAAAAATCATAATTCTTTTGAAGAGTTGCTTTTCATTATGTTTTTTTCTATATTTAGCTGAATCTCCATCAAAAAATATCACACTGAAGCTGTTCTGACACCCGAGAATTATATCTCTTCTAAAAAGACCTTCCAAAATACGTACTATTCGTTTTGGTTAATCTAATCTACATCGCATTGAAATTTCCAAACACTTGTGGGATGTTCAAACTAAAAACAAGCAACCACAATTTAAAACCACCACAACAACGCCTCATTATTTTTCCACTGCATTTACCCCGCCAACGCGAAATTGTCACACGGGTAAAAAGGTTTCCCACAAATCCGTTCACTATGGGTGCATCCGGGTGCGGCGGACGTCTACAGTTTTAATACATTGATGTTTAAATTTATGCATACAAATTTTAAATAAAAATTCTGACAGCACATTTTTCAAAGAGCTCAATCTTTATATACGTAAAATATACACAGTATTCATTCCGCTTTACCTTGCGTTGTACATTCACCTGTATTTTCGCATCTTCAGGTGACATTTCGCAGTCCCGGCACACATTTTCTAGTTTGCATCAACCGAGCTGCTTGTTTGGCTGGCTGACTGCCATCGGGAAAGGGCTCTTCACAGCTACATCAGCGTAAGCGTCCCGAAAACTCAAAACACGAAACGGAACAGGGATAGACGGATGGATGGACAAATGTTGCTTTGCTGGCGTGTATATATATAAATGTACGGCGGCGCCCTCGTCATTACGTGCCCGTGTTACCCTGGGAAATACAAAGTGTTTTGACAGCATTCTAATGACATTTCCTTATCATTTTCTCAGCGTATAACTCGTTATTCCACGCCAAATCTCTAACAACCTTCTTTGCCGGGGCAAGCTTTCGTGTTTTCTTTTTTGAAGATGCTATGAATAAGGCGACAACCAACCGAACCCAAAAAATGGAGAAAATAGGAAGCCTAACGAATGTTCTTATGGTTCAAGATTACCCTTTCTCGAAAACCTCTACACCTTACATACAAATACAGTCACTATCGCGTATCCAGTGGGAAAGGCAATGCAGAACGAGCAATAGTTCGTAAAAAATGGTCGACCAAAAAAAAAGGACGTGTGACACACTAGAGAAAGTTGTATTCAACTGGGATCCGGCAAAAGTGCTTTGAAGAGCAACTGATTATAGGTTTTGGGTAGGACCACATTTCCAACGATGGTCACTAAACTTTATCAGGATGCAGAAAAAAATGTGTCATATCTTTGCGAATCGGAAAAGTTTAGAGATAAACATAAAATCAGTAGCCAATGTTATCTTTCTAAAACTCAAAGAAATTTGAGGAATAGGTAAAAGTTACAGTGATTTGAAGCGAGCCTCGTACGACCACATAAATTGAACTTTAAAGACGATTATCTCGAAATGCAGTACTTTTTTTTTTAAATGACTGATATGGATTACTTCTTCTTCTTAAACTTTTTAAACGATTTCTTCGTCTTTTTCAATGTTCACTGTTTTTGTTGTCAACGAACGATCGTTTTAAAGCGCACAAATTTGAATAAATAAATAAATAATAAAAAAAAATTTTAGTATAATTTCTATGGCTCCAAACAAATTTAGTTTTGGATAAAATGTTCCCGAAAATAACGGGTTACATCTAAAATTTTAATTTAGTTTTTTGAGGCGTTCTTACTGAACAACAAACACGCTCACAGAAAAATGAGAGTATGTATCATTCTTCTCTTTAGGCCAGGTTTTCTTTGGCCTTGAGAGCCTTGTGCAAGAGCATTGTACAGTTCTAACTGAACTGCACAAACATCGATTTCGACTATACTTTTCTGCTAACCTCAACAGTAATTCGACACGAAGATAATCAAAGCTCAGCCGCAGTTATAGACAAAAAAAAAATTTGTCCTTTTTGTCTATATCATGGTTCAAGTCAAGTAGTTTAGCTATCAATCAAGATATGTACCAGAACGAATGATTGAAGCAAATTTAGATTCCATCTCTTCACAAACACAATGCCGATGGATGGTATGTGTTTTGGCCAGATAAAGCATCGTCACATTACGGAAATAGACACAAACGATCCTGAACAACCATTCGACCCCCTTTACACTCAGTATACGCAACGCAACGAATCTGCCTCAGTGTCATCCAATAGACGACCGATCTTCTGGTGGTGTACGCGGCACACAGTTGGTTGAATTTTTGGTGTTGGTGAGCTGTAAATCCTGTAGCAAGGCGTGCAAAAGCAGCTGATGATTCGATGAAGCTTCTCTTCTGGATAGACCTAGAATTTAGCGCGCCTCCGAACTCGAAATTATTTGATGTGTGAATCTACTTCAACATCCCTGCTGCCCATTATAGTTTGCATTATCAACACCTCGGATACACCTTACAAACGTATGCCAGTTGACTCTTTGATATTTGGCGTATCTATATGCAATGTGGATTTTCGGTAAATTAATTTGTGTTTGTTTTGATTCAACCAAAATTTGTTAGGTGCTTATGAGGTGCGCGAATTTTGTTAAATTTGTATATGATTTCGAATGCGTATGTCGAGAAAGTATTAGAAAATTCCCGAAAAAAAAACTTATCGGATCTTTGCACGATAGAGTGTGGAGAGAGTTTTTTTTCACACAACATTTATTTGACACGGCACAATACAAATTAATGTTTTACGGAGCCATTTGAATCTAATGCCTTATGGTCTAAAATATCTTATAAGCCAAAGGCAAATTTTTTATCCTCGCTGCCAACTACGAGCTGAAACTAAATCTATAACAGGTCGACCTCGATTATCCGGAACATCAAAAAAATTTTCATTCCGGATAATCGAGTTTTCCGGATAATCGAATCACACAAAAAATACTGAAATTTTGCGATTAACGAACATAAAATAAATATTTCTTTCTTTATTTTACTTGTACGATACAGTGGCGTAACCAGAAGTTACTTCCGAGGCGGAAGGGGGTAAAATCTTCAGAAGCAAAATAAATAAATTGGACATTATGTTCACTCAATTCGAACATGTCCCAAACATGCCGGAAGTGACTTAAATGGTAACAAATATGCCAGAAGGGATGGCAAAGGCAAAATTTCGGAATAAAAATTGAAAACGGACACCAAAAAAATAAAATTCCGGATAATCCAGTCTAAAATTCCGGATAATCGAGTTTCCGGATAATCGAGTCTCCGGATAATCGAGTCCGACCTGTACTAAAACTAACATGGTTTTTTTTATCCGAGATTCGTTTCGCTGTTAAATGGGCACCTTGATGCTCTTCAAGTAGCTATAAACAAGTAGCATGTATGGCAAGTTTCGCTGAGCGAGGACATGGAGAGAGTTGTTGAAGCAGTAAATGACGGGAATCTTTCAATGCGTCAAGTGTCAAAGCAATTTAATGATCCACACGGAACCATTTTCGACAAGAAGAAAGGATTGCACAGATTGAAGAACGGTGGGCGACGCAGAAATGGATCTTACGGAGACTATTAAGATTGCTGGAAACTGAAGCTTTACTCTGACCGATAACAATATCTAGTCGCTAGTGCGTTATCACATGGAGAGTCACTGCGGTGCTACGGATACATAAAACGAAACAAAGACTTGTCAGTACGGCAATCGCATAATTTAAAAAGAAGCAGAGCTAATGTTTGTCCCGAAACGATAAATTCTTACTTCGACAAACTCACTACTGTGCTCGGCAGGATCCCTACAGAAAACATCGTCAATTATGACGGAACAAGTTTCGTAAATGATCCTGAATCTAAAAGGGTCTTCATCACAAAAGGTGAAAACCATGCCGATGATATTATGAACCACTCAAAAAGCTCCTATTTGGTTATGTACACTGCTGCCGCGGGCGGTTTTGTTCTTGCACCTTACGTTGTCTATGTTTTTTTTTCATTCACATGGCCTGAAAAAGAGCCAAATGAAACCAGATACAAGCGTTCCAGCTCTGGTGAAAGCATATTTTTTAACGTCATACATCTCTGGGCTGGTTAGATAAAGCCAGTTTTAGGGACTAGTTTATTTCTATGGTTGAGAGTGACCATCGGGGATAACGTAGCATCCCAGTTGTCGTATGAAGTGATAAGGATTTGTTTAGAGAATAACCTTCGTAACCTAAAAGTTAACTTGAGGAGAAAGGTTGTGCAAAAACTGAATTGGAATTGCTACATTGTGACCATTGTGTTAAAATTAAAAAAAGTTAAAAGCTGATAAAAATTAGAGGAAGAGTCAGAAAAAAAATGAAATAATCGTGGAAAATAGACCGATGGACCTTACATTTCTGAATATAAACCTCTTCCAAGTCCGGTCTGGAGTCAACTATCTCGGTGGTTAGAGTCAACCCGCCGTGGTATATATTGGACACTTCGAAGATAGCGGAAGCAGTTGCGGAAGGAAAGAAGGAGATTGCAGACGTCGAATAAGGGGCCCCGAGTGCGAAAATAGCGAAGGTACCTTGTTTGGAGCTAGAAAATAGGCATGCTAGTCACACACTCTACGCGTTTCTTCAGAAGTACTTAAAGTAGGATTAAAATGAAAGCAGTACTTACTTAAATGAAAGAAGTACTAAAAAAGGATTAAAATCATGCACGTTGCTACGCAAGACTTTGGCAATGCGGACATTATTTCAAGGCTTATCGATCTTCGATCGAATCCTGACGAGGCTTTTGTAATTGCTTCAGTACATCTTGAATACGACGTTTCTGTCACCGTTGATGGCTGCACGCTCAAAGCCCTCTCTCTAATCTTCAAACACCTTCAAGCTTCCATTAATAAGAAAAAGCTGCTTCTAGAAGTTATTGGACCGTGCAAGCTAGATGGCTACAATCTTTCAAGCAAGTAAACAACGAACGACATTCGTTCAACACTTTCATTTGCTTCGCTTCATTAGTGTGCGTCGCAGTAGGCTTTCGCTCGCAAATGTAAAACGACCGTCGGCTCTCGCACACAAAACAAATGGTAGGATAACATTCACGCATCGAAGAGATGCCAACTGTCATTCGATTGGCGATGTAATTTTGTTTTACTTCTGTCTACTTAATTCTATTTTTGTTGAGAAATATTATTGCAAGATTTCGGGTTCAAGTTCGGAAATTTTTGAATGTACGTACGGGTACGGGCTGGGTTCGGGTTTGGTAAAAAAAATATTCGGGTTAAGGTTTGAAGATTTCGGATTCGGGTCTGGTAAGGGTCGGTTTGGTTGAAAACCCGAATCCCGACCCTCTCAAATGAGCATAATAATAAGATAATTATGTCTAATATCATGCAACTGTAAAAATTACTATCATGTTAATACCGTGCGAGGTTCAAAGCTTATAAATTAGCTCAGGCTCAAATTGGTACAAAAAATCCACCCAAAATCAAGTTCGGGGTTTGATCGAAAAAATAAATGTCGGGTCGGATCGGGTTCGAATCTAGTACTGGTTAAAAATATCAAACCCGACCATCTCTAGTGCATGGGTCGAATCGTTGTGCCGGCAAATCATCAGCAACCTGTACTCACTGCTGTCTATAAAGGACACCCTGGTCAAGAAAGGATAAAGTTAGTGATGAGGAGTAATTTCTACTGGCCATATGTTTACTTTTAACAATCCTTCATAACTTTACGAACTAATTGTATTTTTTGTCTAATGACTTTCATTTTAGGTTTAGTAAAGGAGGCAATGATATCGCGGGTTCGAATCTCATCTGGATGAGGAAAGTCTAAAAATTGCTCGAATGCGGTGTCAATTGATTGGCATTACTAGCCTACGACCAAATATAGGAATTGCTTGAAATCAAAAAAAAAATCTTTTCGAAATCTGAAAAAATGGAGCTTGTTCTGACGAATGACTAGGGGCAGTGGTGAATCGCGATTTCGCGGAGGCCGCGAATTCCGCGAAATCTAGCTTCGACCGCGAAATTCACAAAAACCCGCGAAATGCCGTGAAAATAATAAAAAAACAACAACATTCTATGACAATCATGAAACATATCGATTTGCAACCTACGAAATTCATGAAAACCAGCAATAAGGACAAAGCTAAAGATTAATGGGCACCTAGATTGCAACGGAAGGTCGTTTTCTACGTAACCAAAAACATGAAACAGTACTACAACCGCTCTCTTACAACGCGATTTTGTCAGTCCTAATTGAATTTTGTGATTGGTGACGTGCATGATAGTGCAGCCATAAAATCCAAGATGAATGAGGTAGGCCTACAAGCCAGCATCTTTTTTAAAATAATCGACAGTGAAATTGGTATTAAAATTTTGGCAGGTATTCGAATCGCGGACGTTTTTCTGAATTTTCCCGGTTGGCAATTGAATATTTATCGATTTCCGGAAACTCGGTAGATACGGAACGCAGCGTGAGCCAGTATAACATGAACAATACGTGCCTAACGACACTAAAATATATCTGAAAATAATTTGACACAGCACGTGCTTTGAGTAAGTAATGCAAAGAAATTATGGATTGTGCGGTTAAATTATGCCGTGTTTCATCAGCTTGACAATATCAGCGTGTGTGTATACATCGTACAGCTCGTGATTCATGCTCCTGCGCCACCCCCCATTTTCTAGTTTTCCACCGAGTATTGATCCCAGTATTTTACGCTCAAAGACCCCAAGTGCTTGTCGATCGGTCCACGATTTATGTCCGTAGAGCGCCACCGGGAGAATCAGAGTCGTATAGAGCGCAATCGCGTTCGGATCTGTGGGCTACGGGAGCTCACCTGGCTACGCAATCCATAACAAGCCCTATTCGCTGCCGCAATCTGTCTCTTCACTTCGCGACTCACCTCGTCGTCACATGTCACGAGGGTACCAAGATACACAAATTCGTCGACCACTTTGAAAATATCCCCATCAATCTCCATCGCAGCACCGACACCCGCAGAACTACTGCGCTCTCTGATAGCCACAATGTACTTCGTTTTGGCGGAGTTTATGGTGAGTCAAATTCGCGCAGCTTCTATTCTCTTCTGCTCTACGGTTAACACCAATTATATCAATGTCGTCCGTAAAGCCCAGAAGCATGTGAGACTTCGTGATTATGGTGCCGCTCCTCTGCACACCTACTTTTCGTATTGCACCTCCTGAAGCTATGTTGAACAGCAAATTCGAGAGCCTGTCACTTCACTTCAGACCATTTACGTTAAAAATACGTCCGAAAATTCGCCTGCTGTCCTGATGCTTGATGTGAAACCGTCAAGCGCCGCACGTAACAGTTTAATTAGTTTTGTTGGAAAACCATGTTCAAGCGTTATTTGCCACAGTTCGTTGCGTTTCACTGTATCGTACACCGCCTTAAATTTAATGAACAGATGATGTGTCTGCAAGTTGTGTTTTCGGAACTTGTCGAGGAAGGTAAACATCTGGTCCGCTGTAGATCGTCCCACTTGAAAACCGCATTGATATTCTCCAACAAAGGTTATACCTCGATAATTACTACTCTATGTCCCTTCTTGTAGATAGGGATATTGTTCATTCCAACCAGTCTGAATGTAGTTGTTCCTCAGACCCATATCCTTAGAATAAGATAGCCGCTCGCTCTGGACTTTGAAAAGTTCGGTCGGTAAGCCGTTCTTCCCAGCGGCTTTGTGGTTCTTCAGCTCTTGCCAAGCATTCCTCACCTCATCCAATGTTGGTGGGTCAACAGCTTGTCCGTCCTCCCCAGTTTCTATCCTGTTCCCCTCGACGACTCTCCTTCCTTACTCACCGTTCAACACCACTTCAAAATGTTGCTTTCAACGCCCGGCCACCTGCGATTTATCGGTAATCAGGTTCCTTTCCCTGTCATTACACATAGCAGGTGCTGACACGATCCGGTTCCTTATTCCGTTAATTGTTCGTATAGTAGCTCTTCCAGCCGGTGAAGCAATTCTCCGCCACCGCGAGGACGCGATCGTAGTGCTCACGTTTCTTACGGCGGTGAAGTCACTGCTCGTTAAGGTTTACTCCAGCTGGTTCACCGATCTGTATCGAATCGTATGGAATATTTATGTATATCACATACCCATTTACATGAAAATTTAATTATTTTATTTGGAATTTTTATAAAGTAAATTCCAATGAAGAAATTAATGTGATATTTCACGAGGAATGAACTTTAGGATGCCTGTTTTATTACATTGAATCAAGTTTTGCCATCCAAATGAGAGAATAAATAAGTTCATGCATATGAATGAGTATATCAAGTGCAAGGACTGAAAAAAGAATTTTAATTTTTGCCTGATATCCCACAGTACACGTAGTACCACTCGAACACGTCATGAATGGTTGCAATGAACATTGTTACAATCTCGTTAATAAATTTTGACCTATAATCAATCAAAGAAATAGTTATCGGTTTCCGTTATACTCTACTAAATTTTTTTGGAAATAAATATTGAAATTCAGTCCGCAAATATATATTTCGACTGTGACGTACAGTCTTCCTCAGTGCTTATGTGGACCAGTCCACATAAGCACTGAGGAAGACTGTACGTCACAGTCGAAATATATATTTGCGGACTGAATTTCAATATTTATTTCCAAAAAAATTTAGTAGAGTATAACGGAAACCGATAACTATTTCTTTGATTGATCTCAATCACTCTGCTAAGACGCTCGTTATAGATTTTCTAGATTTGACCTATAATGTAAATATTGAAACAAATAATGGAAATCGAAAAAAAATTATCAATCTGAACAGCTGCAATTCAGAGATTTTTTCTGGTAGAATGGTATTGGGCTACCTTCCAATTAAGAGTAGGAATTGTTGCTCAATGCTAGGACGGGCGAAGGCTATCGGATTCAATTGTTCGAATATGCCTTCATCAGCAAACATGCAAACCCATACAAGGCTAGTTTATGCATCAGGTACCAATAGATGTGGAGGCAAACGCTCTGGCTGTCGGCGACTGTTGCTGGTGAAGGCACACTTATACACATACACAGACCCGTTGTGTATGATTCATGTAGCACGCTATCTTGCCAGTTGAACTATTGCCAATTTTTCCAACTTCATGCCAAGGGAGGGAGAACATTTTGGTCACATTCGTGCAGTTGTCGGTCAAAACGCCGTAAAGGCTTGAATAACGATGCTGTTGTGAACAAATAAACCGAAAATGTGTTTAATGGTGATTAAGGATCAACAATTTGTTTCTAGCAGCTGACAAATTGACCATGTTTTCTGAGCCAACAAGTTTTTCCTATGCCAGCTGGGTTGGCCGGCAGCATTTTGCACTTCAATTACCGGGGACACTTCTGTGCCAGACTTTTAGAAAGTGGGTTCAGAGAGATTAACGACTATGGCTAAGCATGTACCTCAAAAATGAAAAATAGGCTAACGTATACTCTTTCACTAGATCTCATTGATTGATACGAGTTTAATATATAGTAAATTAATCCGAAAAATAAAAGAAGACACTAATAACATTACATCCTTCTCCGCGAGTAGACGAAAACACTAATATTCCTTATCAGTTGTGAAATTTATGTTATTTCGATTCATATTGAACAATTTCTATTAATCATGTTTCCAGGTAGGAAACATGTTTTAGGCAGCTTATGATGTCTCCTTTGTGTTGAGACAAAATACTCAAAACGTATTAGCCAAAATGCAATCACAAGTATATCAATTTGAAAATAATCTAAAACAAACACTATTTTTACAACCTCGAACCTGTTTTAAGCAGTTTGCATCTGTTTTGAAGCGGATATTTTCAGCACCCGAATGACACCCGCATGTCTACAATATTTGATATTTTTCGATTGATATGTATTCGTAAGACAGCTAATTAATCACAGTTTTCGTTCCCGTCATTGGAACTGTCGATATTAAACAAAATTCAGGAGTTTGAGGCCCGTGTTCTTCGACTTAAATAGTTCCTTACCCTATTATAAATTTGAATCTGAAATTGAAAATAATCGCTAGACGAGATTACGAAACCAAGTACGAGTAGAAGCGATAACATGAATTTAATGTATAAAATAATATGCTATATCTGGCACCTGATATAAATAAAATACAACTATACCTAATAGTACGACAACAACTATCATAGATTTGTCAACTATAAAATTTGTTCTTTGCACGGATTACACAAAACAGGAAATATAAACAAAAACGGATGTGCTAAAAAATGCCGAAATATTTGTTCGATATTGAAATCCTATTGAGAATAAGCACACACACAACTTGCACGGGAAAATTGAACACGGTTTCAAGGGCACAATTGTGTGAAGTGGTACGGGAGAGGAAGTGGGGTGCAAAATCTCCAAACTGATAAGAACTAAAGTACACAACAAAAAGTGACAAACAACTAGGAGAACACAGACAACATATGACACCACATGTATCAAAAGCTAGATTTCCAAATATACTTTTATTTCGCGATTTCGTATTCCTTTTTCAATACCAATAACGCAGCGTTAAAAAATGTGAAAGCGCCAAACTGCCATTGCAACAGAGGGTAGCAACGTATACGAAAGTCGTGAAGTAATAATGACAACAAATATACCTTTTTTCTGTCGATGACATTTAATATAATTAGGATGTCCGAATGGTTGAAGACGCGACAATTTTAATTCTTGTTTCATAACTGCCGATAACTGCAATTCACAAATTGGTCACCCTAGAAATCAACGGCAGTAGTACCAACAATGTTGCAAACGAAGCGTATCACATTTTTTTTGGGGACAATGTGCAAACTTATTGTGCTCATCATCGCCGAAGAAATTCGCGTCACATTTCTTTATTTATTCCGATTGTGTATATCCGTTTGTTTCGTTCCCTACACAATCGAAAACGAAGCAACGGAGATTGACGCTTGTATCAAACCGGTACCGGATGGAAAAATACTAGCTTTTGATAATAAAGTGACGTACCGATTCATTCTGCTGGTAGAAGAGACGGTCTCTTCTGCAGCACGCAAGAGAAGAAATCGGTCGAGATAAACCTGAAAAAGTAAGGAAAAAATTGGTTGGTAAGGTTGAAAAACTGCTCGATTAAAAGTTGTCGAATTATTTCTACTGATGGTTTTAGCGTGCTTTCCGAACACGAGCACTGCGAGCTTATTGAAATATTTAAATTATCGGATATAAATAACACATGAACATTGAAACAACATCAACAGTATACGACAACGATATTAATTTTAATAGCTCCCGTGAGGTCTCAATAGGGGAGTCAGTTTTGCAATACAGTTTTTCGATGTGTTTGTTGCAATGGTTAATTCTTTCTTACCTGTAGCAGACAGATTTTTTTTATTTTACAAAAAATGTACATCAAAAACGATAATCTACTAGCACTAACTATATTTTTTATATTGAATATCGATTAGATGATATGAAAGATAACTTACTAGGATTTTAAATTAAACCGCAGTTCTAAAATGAAGTGTCTTGCGAAAATAGCGCTGATGCTCGTCATCAAATGTTTCCAACAGCCTTTGCAATATAACATTAAAAACAACTTTAAATAGGAAATTGAAATGCATTAGTTGCTACAGTCATGTAGGTTACCTCTTGTAGACTGAAGTTATAACTTAAAGTTTGATCGGCATCCTTTACTGCTGTTTTATGGTTTTTGGCAATCAGCTTTCATGATTGGCTCGTCTGTTCGATAAAAACGGTAACATTGACCTTAATGGGATAGTCAACAAAATTATATGATTTTCAAATGAAATAACATGAACCATAACTCAGCTGTCTTCAAAAACATATGTCTAGTGTCCTCAATTTCTTGATTTATTTCTTATGACTTTGATCTAGTGAAAACATGCCCAATAGTTCATTCTGGTCATTCTCCGTTATTTGTCATCAAGTCACCGATTAAAAGAAAATTCAAATTTTGAGAGGTCAATATGAAATTGAAACGAGTTTGTCTCTTCCAGCTGCCTCACTTGCCGCAATTCATTATTCATTTCTGAGTGATAATTTAAAATCTCACAAGTATCGAGTTGATTCTTTCACTTCTGACTCTCGAAACTTTGTGCGAATATTTCCCAACAATAGTAGTGGCGGTCTTCTCATTTTCATTCGTGTCTTGTGCTGTTCATGAACCAATCACTGGTAAACTACTAACTAATGAAATCTATGCAGCTTCCCAGCATTTTAAACAAGTTGAATCTAATGACACTTTTGGAGTCTGGATGGAAGTACCACTGCGTGACTTGGTTGGTTCGTCTATTGGGAGCTGCTGAACGCAAACCAACCTTTCAGTAAAAGTATAAAGAAGCACATAAATAGCTTTTAAGAGTCCATTTGTTTTTATTACAAATAAAAGGCGATGAGAAGCTTTCCAGTAACAGCCCATCAGCAAGAAACCCTTCCTTTGCGGCAAACCTGCTCATGCACTTTCGAATGACCAATCAGCGGAGGCGGAAGCACGGTGTCTCCTTCGCCTCGAATCGTGACAAACCCACCGTACCGCCGTCATTGACTCGGTATTAAAAAAGTGACAAATTTTCCACACCCTGCTGTAGGGTGAGGTGCAAACACAAGATAGAAAATGCTTCGCGGCTAGCGCCTGTGGCACACTGCTTTTCTTGCCACTGGAAAGCAAAAAGACCGGAACGGCCAGCAATTCAGAATGAGTCTCAGGTGTCCCATTTCTTAATAGTTTTGCAAAATTCAATTGATAATGGGCTCTGTCGTATCCGCACTGGCAAAACAGCGGGTATGACAATATAACGATAACAAGTCCTGCGGAATCCAGGAAACGGGTGTTCTAGTCACTGAGTTTATAGTAGCATGAACAAACTGTAATGGCCGCAAGAGTGCAACCTACAGGCTAAGCCAGCGGCCATAGAAAAACTTTCCCCTTTGCAATAGGGCAATTTCAGTCACCAAGGACCAAAGTTAGCCCTGAGGAGATCGGTTATTCACTGAATTTTTAATAGGTATATTGCTTTTTGTCTAACATCTTTAAAAGTTTATCATTGTTAATGACGACAAAATTTATTTTCTTCTCCAAAGGCCAGCTGAAAGATACAACATAAAAAAAATCAAACACGTATAAGCGATTGCACTTGAATTGAAACCTGCCATCTCTTTGACTGTTAAGCTAGAGTGAAGAAGAACGAAGCAACGAGACATTCGTTGAAATTCATCACACAAACCACTTTTCCATGCACTCAAACCTTCCGTGTTAGCTGCCCTTTCAGTCACATATTGCTTGAACAAGTGAGCGAGCGAGAGTTCTCATGTTCGACTCATTGATAATATGTGCACATAAAACGATTTCCAATTGATTGTATAGAATTATCGGCGTGTGCGCCACATGTTCGTCCTCATGATTTAGCTAGCTTAAGGCTGTACTTGTATCTAGCACCAGTCTTCTTTGCGGTTCATCAACCCTTTTTCGTTGCACGGTTGCTCCAATTTTGGATAACTTTAAACTTTAACTTAACCGAGAGAAAATGGTTATTGGAAACATGATTCTTGAAATATTCAAGCAAAAAATCATGTTTTATCTTGGAGAAATTTTATGAAAAACTCATCAATCGTTCAATCTAAGTACCGATTAGCATTAATTATCAACTAGCCTTTATCAAGTGTACCTTTAATTGGCCGTTAAAAATCCTGCAACTTGCTCTCCGTCAGTATATTCCCTCCAGCTGCCACCGGTCGATTTAGCGAAACCAACGTCCGTGTATAGCAAGTGCAATGAGAGCGCTTGCAGGCGTGCTACTGCAACAGCACATATCTAGGAGTCATCTGTCGTGTTTGCTGGCTGGCTATTTGATGAAGCCTAAATTGTACCAGCCCAGCAGCCGCTTGGTGGTGTAGAAAACCTTGCTGTACCATTGATTCTATGCCAAAGCCGTTCAATATCTTTTACCGATCAGTTTTCGGGTAGCACATTACCATCCACGCGGTTGAGGACAGAGACATCATATGCCCGCAGGTCTTTTTCCGAGAGAAAACTTGTCAACGAAATGTGTTGGTTCGGAGGGACGGCCTGGAGTCGGTAAAAGTAGTTTCGTGTTTGCAATGTACATAATCAATGACATTTTCGGACTGCTTTTTATTCGAGGCCGCTGAATGCTGCTAAAACAGTTACCGGGTTTTTCCGTTTTAGCCCGAAGGTCGACGGTGCAGAGCTAAACCCAGTTTTTTAAACTTAGAGATACGAGTAACGGTCTTGTACGGATCATTGAAACGCGACCAGCACGTTTCAATGATCCGTACAAGACTCAAGTTCAACTGAGCTGAGTAGTGTAGGAGCGCCAGCCTAATTCAATGAATGAATGATGACGTTATCGTCTGTGAATCCAGTCAGCTGAAAGGAAGAACAAACAGCGCACGGCAGAACAGAAGTTTGAAGCTTGGACGGCATCTAATAAATCCATCGTCCGTTAGAGAGAAAAAAAAATTGTGTTATGAATGGTAGTTTTGAGAAGCCATCGCATCGAATCATTTTACGCACCTAAAGTATTATGGTGATTACAATAGAGTGAAATTTCCAAGTGGGAACGTTACAAAAGATATTTTCTCTCTAATAATACTCAAACCGATAAGCATTGATTATTGTTATTCCGATTGAAAAAGTTCTTGTAAATAAAGTATTGCCAGTATCTTCTGCTCCTATTTTCAGTTTCAGTTAATAAGGTTAAGTAACATGATCGAAACATCCCGAAAACGTATCATGATCGGAACAATTTTAACATGCGATATATTTTTATCTCCTCTATTATAAAAAGAGAATATATATTACATTCAGCAAAAACATCAAGCAACTTCTTCGGATGCTGTTCAGAAAGTTTATTTGAGATTGTTCAAGTAGGTATTACAATTAGAAAAACAATTTTTCCTTACAATTGCTGCATATATTTTTCCAAAAAAAGTTTCTATGGCATTCAAATTTTATTTAGGAACAATTTTTACGCAGAGTACTGTAAAACGGGGCGATTAAAAACAGTCTTCGATATGCTTTGCAGTGTACAAAACGTACCGTAATGGCCAAAAAGTAAAACTTTGGAAAAAGTTTTGTTTAAAATGCATAATCATTTTAAATCTCATACAAAATTGGAAAAAGTTCATAACGCTCACTAATACTCAGAGCCGGATTTAAGGGGGGGCCCAGGGGGCCCAGGCCCCGGGCCCCCACATTTTTGGGGCCCCCACAAAACGAGAAAAAGTTCTTTTCTCTATCAAAAATGAGATTCAATCAAAAGTTCAATTTACAGCAAGAAAATTTGAACAGACCATTTCAATTTGAAACTTTTCTTCAGTGTTATTTTTTCGCGAGCGCCAATATCACAACTACATCCAAGATCCTTCGATTCTCTTGGAATGACACACATTACCACACCATTTGAATCGAACCAGCGCGCATGGGAGATCAAGCAGGAAAGAAAATACATAATCCACAAGTTTTTTTAATGCATTGCTGTTGATTCCGAAAATAAGTTTACTTGTCCGAATCAGGGATACCAGATTTGCGTTGTAAAATGCAAATGTTCAGAGTCCGTGTGCAGATTTTATTGACCTGCAGATGTGTGTAGTTTTTTCCTAGTTTCTGTAGATTATTGCCAGCGTAGCCTTATATTTGCGCAGTCTTACTCGAATTGTGTGCAAATTTTTGCCTGCGGATAGCATTTTTTTTCAAATTGCGGCAGGTTTTTTTCAGATATCAAGAAAAATTTTCCGGATTTCGAGCAGTTGCAGACATCTTTCGAAAACATCTGGCATCTCTGGTCCAAATCAGTTAGATCTGGCTATAAACAGTGAGCAAGAACCGAATTTATTATTATATTTATTCAAAATGAGCTGTCACCACAAAACCTCGCGTATATCAAAGTGGAGCTCAAAAAAGATGATTACATGAAGAAAAAAAATCAAAAACTCGTTAGTGCCTTGCAAAAATTATTTTATTTAAGGATTTATTTGAGCCTAATGATCTCGAACGCAACTGGAGAAAGGTCTTTTTCGAAGATGAAACCGATTGAAAATAGGTTGCGTACTACTATGAAGAGTGGAAGGCTGTCAAACTTAGCATTGTTAAGTTGAGAGTACAATATTCGGAAAGAGCTGAATGTTGATTATTCAATCAATAAGTTCTCTGCAAAAAAAAAAAACTCGTAAAAAAAATCTAGCAAATTTTTGGTAACTTTTCAATAATAAATAAATGTTTTTAACTCGTACGATAAAAAAACGGGTTTGTTTTATTTTGGGGCCCCCACTGAAAACTGGGCCCCGGGCCCCCACAATCGTAAATCCGGCTCTGCTAATAATAATGCATCGACGTGAACAACATACCTTCTAGAACTGTCATTGATACCTGGTGTGTGAATAAGGGGCCAGAAATGAACCTGATCGTTGCATCAATACAAATGCAACAAGTGAAGTTTTGCTAACACACGCATTGCGTTTTTTGGCTGTATGTTCTCCTGCAGAAACACATACAAACGTGTGGCCGTCATAATTTTTGTTACTTTTTGGTTATTACTTTTTGTGTATAATGCCCGGTCTAATACACAATAAGTAATAAAAAAAAGTAGAAGGGTGGTATTCAAGACACGACCGCATAACGTTGACTACCGTATTCTTATATTTCATTAAAACAAAAAGTAGAGGAAATTGCAACGCTTCTTTTACAAAACTTCGAGGCACCAAGAGGTGCCAGTTGCCGATTATTCTTGTTTACTGGTTAGTCCGTCCAGAATTCCAGCCATTTTAGTATTTTACAGTAGCCATGTACTACTAACAGCCACCAGCATGACGGGTGAAACCGGCACGAGATGACCGGTACTCTTTTGTCTTTCCTCCTTTCAGCTGCTAACACCTAGCGTCCGTATGTAACCGGTACGGTTTAGTAATGAAACTGATAGGGTGAAATGCTCAAACGGTACCTTTTATACCAAGGCTTCGTCAGTTAGTTAGAAAAAAGGAGGATTTAAGTAGAAAATGGAATGACAAGGAACGTAAATAAGCATCGGAAACAGAAAGTGACAACAACAATAACAACAAACTCAGATCGATGGTATCCGTTAGTGTCGACTGTGCTTGGGAAGAGAGGTAGTGATTGGTTGCGCGGTATGATTTAAACAATCGATATTAATTACCAATTTTTTAATAGTGTATCTCAAACAATAGTTTGTTTTTTTTTACATAAATTTAACCATGAAAGAGTTTCTGATCGATTGATGCCAAAACCTCGAAAGCCTGATTATTAATGGCTGAAAAATAAGCGCTCAAAACCTGACCACTTTTCCCTGGTTTTCCCTGGTTGAATTACTAGATTTTCAAATTCAGACGCCTAAATTCGATATAGACGTTAGTCAACGTCAAAAGTTGCACCAAAGTAACAAAATGTTCCCCGGTGTAGGATCGTAGCGTTGGCTGGCAATAGTCCTGTACACTAAACAGTTGGCTGCGAAGTCTGTGAATAAAAAAACAGAAGGTCAAGTTCCGAAATGCTTGACACCGTATTTCAGGTTCAATTGAGCATAAATTTTGCATAGAGTGGTTTTTCGGGCAGGTGAACATTTTGGATACGTTTCAGACGTAGAATTATGTCTTAAGGTAATATTTTAGGATAGGGTTCCAGATTGAAATACCGAAAACATCGAAAGCGTCACGAAAATTGTTCAATTTTAAATGCATATAACTCAGTCAGTTTTTCTTCATTTTTGCAGTATATGTTTGAAAATGTGCACTAAAATGGGGAAAATTGTGTGATTTTATTATACTAACTATTAGAGTTTGCAATATTCCCGGGAATCGATTACCCGGGAAACGGGAATAAAAAATCTCATTCCCCGGGAATTCCCGGAAACCCGGGAATGGAAAAAAATCAAAAAAAGTTTATCATAAAAGGTAAAAAAAATCGGTTAAAGTTTCATTACAAATTCTCATGTAGAACGAATTAAAAAAAAAAGATATTCAAGTTTACATCAGCAATTCGCGATCGATTTTTGCTGCAAATATTTGCAGAAGAGGACGTTTCAAGGTCTTCATGTCGTTAAACAACCCCTTTAGATCAGTGGACAATTTTCCGTTAAGCCTAAATAATTTAATTTCCTTCTGTAAAACATTGCTTAAGCCCGCTAAATCACCGCAGGTGTTTGATTTCCAGAATATTTTAAATCATCGATTTCAGCTACATTTCATTAGAAATCTGAGTGTCCAATGCTTTTAGTTTGTTGAAACGAAAGCTGAGTGTTGGGCAGGCATTAGTTTGTTACATTAGATTTGTAATATTTCGTACGGACTTTTTTAGGCAAATTTTTTTCGGGATAATATATATGCTATTCTATTACACTATACCAAATATTTGCTTTGTTTGTTAAACGAAGCAAAGCACTCATTTCAATAAAATATATTTGCTATGCCATGACGATGCGAGTTATTGTCCAAAAAAAACTTCGTAGAAAATTTAGTTGTCATTGGCAGAATAACATTTTAATGTGACTCAAAATAAGTCAGTTTTAGAGCATTTAAATGTTTACGTAATCAACCTGCCAAAAAGATTTTCATGTGAAATAGTGACCACGACCCCAGTTACACTCTTAGTTTTATTGCAGTATTTATTTCTGGTCACATTTATTTACGAATTTCAATTTTTTTTATGAATTTACAGGTTTCAAAAATTTTTGTCAATAAACTTAGAAAAAATTCCAGTTAGCTATTCGTTCAGTATTGAACTAACTAGCAGGAAACAACATTAGACGAAGCAAATATTTGCTAAATTTTTCATTTACTGAAAAACAGCGAATATTTTTTACAAATAATCTGATATTACGACAAGCAAATATTGGCCGTCATTTCAAGCATATATTTGCTTCGTGTAATACCCAGTTTAGTGCTGCTTTACACTTTGACGACGTCAGTTTCGTGTGTTGATAGGGTATTTAGTTTTAGTGAGCTATTGTATAGGAAACTATTAAAAATCATTCAATTTTTTTCTAGGAACTCGGGAATCCCGGGATCCCGGGAATCAATATTTATGTTACCGGGATTCGGGAATCGTTCCCGGGATTGCAAACCCTACTAACTATTGTACTGTGGAAGTTTCGAATACAAAATTCGACAAATCAGAGCTGAAAATGAGGTCAAGGGGAGGGGGAGTTATTTTTGTAACCGGGATGATTCTCCATTTCGAGTTTCAAAATAATAATTTTCAGTGTCTGGGTATTTCTGGAAACAGAATGATGCCCAAAGTCCGAAGATTTTTTTCCGGTTTCTGAAAAACAACGCGAAATGACGAAACCGGGATAACTTCAATTTAAAAATGACGTCTTAGATTAGACAGGCTGTCATATTCCTACGTTATCTTGCGGTCGTGTTTTATACACAATCTCTTCATCTTTTCAAAATTTTGTGATCATTTTTTTCCTTACAAGTGACTGGCACCCTAAACAATAAAGAAAAACAGTTAACGGAATCAGTTCGTTATAAAAACTGCAAAAAATACTGCATCTTAAAAAATATTCTCATTCTTTTAAGTATTTAAAATTTTATGCATGTGCATGGTCCGAAGTACAAGTACAATAAAATTACAAACGTGACCAGTTTTATTTAAGAACAGAAACAACATAGAAAAACAACAAAGCCGCAGGCAAAGACGGACTGCCGAGTGAGCTCTTTAAATTTGGGAGAGAGGCGCTGGCTGGATGTGTCATTTCCAGGATTAGAGGGGAGGAAAAACTGCTAGGCGAGTGGAGGATGAGAGTCGTCTGCCCAATCTACATTTCGACATTATTATTCGAGTAAAAGTTCTAAATACAAACATTTCTTTCTACCTATTGCTCTTTTACAACGCCTTTCACGCGTGTGATATCGAGTTTGGAGTATTTACAGCCGTTTCTGTTGCAAAATCACCGTTTTTAAGTTGGCGCTTACTGGCATTGTGTCCCTGTTGTTCTAATCATGGCTTCTGTTTGCGAAACATGCAGCTCACCTATCAACGGAATCGACAGAGTAGTCTGCCGTGGAAACTGTGGTTCGATGTTTCATCGCACCTGCATACCAGGATTGCAGCGCTCTGTTTTGGATGTGTTATCAACCCTCAGTGATAATCTTTTTTGGTTATGCGATGAGTGCGCAAAAAGATTTAACGACTGGTTGCAGCTCCCAGCCCCCAACACACATCCAGCCACCGATACATCATCACTGTGTGAAGCTGTCGCTAATTTGAATACAGTCGTCACAAATCTGTCGAATCGCATCGAGAAACACTTTCCTACCAGCGCGGCTGTTCCAGCTCAGAAGATCTTTTATTCTCAGCGACAGCCCGGAGAACAACCGACACCTAAAAGGAGCCGCGAAGACAATGTGAAGTTTCGTTCTGCAGCGGCCGGTGTGTGTGGTACGAGATCAACACAGTGCAAAATAAAAACAGTTGCTGATGAACGGCAGCAGTTTTGGCTCTATGTAAGCAGATTAGATCCCAGTCACACAGCTGATGATGTCGTTTCGATGACCCGAGAGTGTCTCGGCATAAGTGAAGCACCTAACGTTATTATGTTGGTGAAAAAAAATGTGGAACTAACGAATTTGAAATTTATATCATTTCGGGTGGAGATACCGAAAGAGCATAAGGATGCCGCTCTACGTGCTTCTACTTGGCCCACCGGTGTTTTCGTTCGCGAATTCGACTTCGATCAGATAAGGCAGGATAGATTTCGACAATAGAAACGCTTTATTATTGGACTGCGAGAGTCAACTGACTCTCGCACAAGTTAAGTATCCACCGTCTTTTCATGTGCCTGACGATGAATGCCAACATTCTGATTCGTGTTTTAGCCTACCAACGCCGCAAGCTCCGTTGCTAACGCCACGTCGCGATCAGGACACGCTGGCCCAACTCTACTACCAGAACACTTGCGGCATGAATTCCAACATTGACAACTATATGCTCGCTTTTTCGGAGGGATGTTACGATTTTATCGCGCTAACGGAAACTTGGCTGGACGATCGTACCCTATCATCTTATCTGTTCGGTGACGAATATGAGGGTTTCCGCTGCGACCGGAGCTCACTTAACAGCCAGAAAACGATCGGTGGAGGCGTACTTATCGCTGTTCGTCGCCGCTTGAAAGCAAATATTATCAGTGATCCCTCGTGGAATATGCTTGAACAGATTTGGGTGTCTGTCCAGCTAGCCGATAGGAAACTATTCATCTGCGTTGTTTACTTCCCACCTGATCGTACCCATGAAAAGCAACTGATCGATGCCCATCTGCAGTCTGTTTATTCGATAACCGCTAAAGCCAAACCGTGCGACGAAATCATAATAGTTGGAGATTTCAATTTACCCAGTCTGCTCTGGCGCCCTTCTCGCGACGGCTTCTACTACCCCGACCCGGCTCAGTCTACTTTTCACGATTGTGCACTGAACCTTCTTGACGGTTATAACGCCGCTGGCTTACAGCAAATCAACGGAAATCCTAATGAAAACGGACGTTGCCTGGACCTTTGCTTCGTCAGTTTTAGCGAGACGGCCCCCAAGATGGCATACGCACCCGACCCTCTTGTTAAGACCGTACCTCACCATCCGGCTCTTGTACTGTCTCTTGAAAATCGATACAGTATCGATCCCCCGTTTTTATCAAACTCGACTCGATTCAATTTTCGTCGAGCTGACTATGATGGTTTGTTAAGCGCGCTACATAACGTTGACTGGACTAATGCTTTAAATCCTATCGATATCGACTTGGCTGTAAATGATTTTACATCTATCTGTTGCGAACTGTTAGAACGCTTTGTTCCCAAAGTACGCAATCAGAAGTATCTTCCCTGGCAATCATCAGCACTACGTCGCCTGAAATCGTTGAAAAACGCTGCACTGAGAAGATTTTCAGCAAGTGGTGCGCTTTGTTTACGCGATCACTATCGTCAAGTTAATTATGAGTACAAAAGATTACGACGACGTTGCTACTCTAATTATAGACGGCTCATGGAAAAAAAGTTAAAGACAGACCCCAAGAAGTTTTGGAATTTCGTCAACATGCAGCGGAAGCAAGCTGGCCTGCCTTCTACTATGGAGCTTGCTGGTGAGAGAGCAGATTGCTCCAGCGCAATTTGCAAACTGTTTGCCAAGAAATTTTCGAGCGTATTCAGTTATGAAGTTCTCACTGAAGATCAAGTTTTCGAAGCTGCCAATAATGTTCCCGTTACTGGACGTTCTGTCGCCTCCATCAACATCGATGACACTATGATTATTGCTGCCGCTACTAAACTTAAACACTCTTTCTCTCCTGGTCCAGATGGTATTCCTGCCACGTTGCTAAAAAAGTGTATCTCCGGTTTAGTTATTCCGTTGAGCTTTTTGTTCCGCTTGTCGCTTTCCACAGGAAGGTTTCCTACATCTTGGAAACATGCTTTTTTGTTCCCGGTCTATAAGAAGGGTGATCGTACGCAAATCGACAACTACCGTGGAATATCAGCTCTGTGTGCTATATCTAAACTGTTCGAGCTAATCGTGCTGCAACCTATTACCTCGCATTGCCAGAATAGCATAGCTGACGAACAGCACGGATTTCTACCGAAACGTTCCTGCACGACGAACCTAATGTGCCTAACAAGTTTTGTTGTCGACAGCTTTATCGAAAGATCACAAACGGACACGATCTACACGGACCTCTCAGCCGCATTTGATAAAATTAACCATCGTGTTGCTGTCGCTAAACTCGACCGTTACGGCTTCAGCGGTCACCTTCTGAGCTGGTTAGAATCCTATCTAATGGGACGTACACTGAGTGTTAAAATCGACGACGAAATCTCCCAATCGTTTTCCGCTACTTCCGGGATCGCCCAAGGCAGTCATCTAGGCCCACTAGTGTTCCTGCTTTATTTCAACGACGTTCACTACTCCGTAAAATGCCCTCGTCTAGCATTCGCCGATGATTTGAAGCTTTTCAACAAAATAAAACATACCACCGACGCCACTTTTCTTCAGCAACAACTTAACATATTCGCCAACTGGTGCGAGTTGAATCGAATGACACTTAACCCATCCAAATGCTCCGTGATCACGTTCACTAGAAAACTCCGGCCACTACATGTTGATTACACCCTTAACGGTTCCCCAATACGACGAGTCGAATTCATCAAGGACCTCGGAGTGCTTCTGGATGAAAAACTCACCTTTAAACAACATATATCTTTCATCGTAGCGAAAGCTTCCAGACAACTGGGACTTATTTTCCGAATGACGCGTGATTTTAAAAATATCCACTGTTTAGTCACGCTCTACTGTTCGCTGGTTCGGTCTTCACTGGAGTACTGTTCAACGGTCTGGATCCCTCACTATAACAATGCTATCCATCGTATTGAAAAGATCCAGCGGCGGTTTGTACGTTATGCCCTTCGAACGCTCCCTTGGCGGCAACCTATGCGTAATACTAGGTACGAGGATCGCTGTCAGCTTCTTCAGATCGACACTCTCCAACTACGCCGAGAAACAGCGCGTGCTATGCTAGTATCAGATATGCTGACATCACGAGTTTACTGCCCTGCCATTCTTCGCCAAATCAACCTGAATGCCCCCACTAGAACTCTGCGAAGGATGCCAGCGTTGCTATTGCCCTTTCGTCGAACTAACTACAGCTCTAATAGTGCCATCATCGGTATACAACGCGCTTTCAACAGAGTATCACAAGCCTTCGATTAATGTTGTTTAACATCGCCCTTGAGAGGGTGTGATCCGGAAGGTGGGCATCGACACGATGGTCACGATTTTCACAAGGTCTGTCCAGCTTCTGGGTTTCGCGAATGACTTTGATATCATAACAAGTAACCTTGTGAAGGTGGAGGATACTCACTCTAGACTGAAACCGAAGCCAGATGAATCGGACTGCGAATAAATGCATCGAAAACGAAACACATGCGAGTGAGAGGCTCCAAGGAGAAAAACATCAGTCTCCCAACTCAAGTCTCTGTAGACGGCTAAGAGCATGAGGTGGTCGAGATGTTCGTGTGTTTGGGGTGGTGACTGGTGACTGCAAACAATAACACCAGCTTGGATAGAACCCCGTTGCACACCTGGCGAAAGTCAATAGGTTGCGGTGGGCCAGTCACGTCGCAAGGATGCCGGACGATAACCCTGTGAACACACTTCTCTTCAGTAACCCTGTCGGTACCAGAAATAGAGAAGCACAGCGTGCACGATGGTTCTACCAGATCGAAGGCGACTTGCGAATGTGATGAGACGCTTGGGGAACTGGCGAAACAAAGCCCAAAACCAAGCAACATGAGGACAACTTCTTCATACAGCACGAGCCACCGCGGCTTTCGTCTGATTGATAAGTTAAGTAAGACAACATAGAAGTTGGGATTCGACAAAGTTGAATAAGTTAGTAGGTAAACATGTAAGAAAAAAGTAATTAGAAAAGTAAGTAAGCAAGCAAAGGTAGTAAGTAACTAGTAAAAACCGAGTAAGTACGTAAGAAATCAGAGAAATATGTAAAAAATGAGCAATTGGAAAAGTCGTTAAGTGGAGAGTAGAGAAATAAAAAAAAATAAAAAAGTGGAAGAAGGTAAGAGAGTGGCAGAAACCAAATGATTGGAAGAAAATTTTTAAAGTTTAATAAAGTAAAAAAGTGGAGGAAAGTAAAAAAGTTGAGAAAAGCAAAAAAGTAGAAGCGAACAATAAAGAAGAAAGTAAAAAAGTGTAAGAAAGTAAAACAGTGGAAGAGAGTAAAATAATGGAAGAAAGTAGAGGTAAATACATAGGTAAGTACGAGAGAAGTTTCAAATAAGTAAGAAAGTAACCAAGTAAAAAAGTAAGCAAGTAAGTTAGTAACTAAGTAATTAAGTAAGTAAGTAAGTAAGTAAGTAAGTAAGTAAGTAAGTAAGTAAGTAAGTAAGTAAGTAAGTAAGTAAGTAAGTAAGTAAGTAAGTAAGTAAGTAAGTAAGTAAGTAAGTGAGTAAGTAAGTAAGTAAGTAAGTAAGTAAGTAAGTAAGTAAGTAAGTAAGTAAGTAAGTAAGTAAGTAAGTAAGTAAGTAAGTAAGTAAGTAAGTAAGTAAGTAAGTAAGTAAGTAAGTAAGTAAGTAAGTAAGTAAGTAAGTAAGTAAGTAAGTAAGTGAATAAGTAAGTAAGTAAGTAAGTAAGTAAGTAAGTAAGTAAGTAAGTAAGTAAGTAAGTAAGTAAGTAAGTAAGTAAGTAAGTAAGTAAGTAAGTAAGTATTTAAGTAAGTGAGTAAGTAAGTAAGTAAGTGAGTGAGTAAGTAAGTAAGTAGGTAAGTAAGTAAGTAAGTAAGTAAGTAAGTAAGTGAGTAAGTAAGTAAGTAAGTAAGTAAGTAAGTTAGTGAGTAAGTAAGTTAGTGAGTAAGTAAGTTAGTAAGTAAGTAAGTAAGTAAGTAAGTAAGTAAGTAAGTAAGTAAGTAAGTAAGTAAGTGAGTAAGTAAGTAAGTATTTAAGTAAGTGAATAAGTAAGTAAGTATGTAAGTGAGTAAGTAAGTAAGTAAGTAAGTAAGTAAGTAAGTAAGTAAGTAAGTAAGTAAGTAAGTAAGTAAGTAAGTAAGTAAGTAAGTAAGTAAGTAAGTAAGTAAGTGAGTAATTAAGTAAGTAAGTAAGTAAGTGAATAAGTAAGTAAGAAAGTAAGAAAGTAAGTTAGTTAGATAGTAAGTAAGTAAGTAAGTAAGTAAGTAAGTAAGTAAATAAGCAAGTAATTAATAAGTGAGTAAGTAAGTTAGTAAGTCAGTAAGTAAGTAAATTGATTACACAATCAACAAAATGAATAAAGTTCATTCGGAAAGCTCGAACCAGAGAAAGAATGAACGGTTATAGCTATTAGACCATTCCTATAAATTTCGATGCCCCCAGCCATTACCAAAACGCGTCAACTTACTTGAAAGTGTCGTATAGAAATTGCTCGTTTAGTTCGTCGCTTTAATGTTATGTTTGCGAGAAAACTCAATTGAATCTCTGAAAAAACGGTGATGGCTAGGGACACCAAAATTCACAGGAATGTTTAAAATTGCTAATAGCTAAAATCTTTCATTTTTTGCGGTTTGTGTTTTTGGAGTGCATTTGTGTTGACTTATTTGAGCAATTGGATGAATAGATTAAACAATTTAGCTAGAAATCAATGGAATAAATAGGTTAAATTAATGAATTAAGTGGGCAACTAATTAAGTATGTAAATAGCTAAGGAGGTTTGTTATGAAGTGAGTAATTAATTATGTGATCAATAAAAATGAGAAGTTAATTAACTCAATAATTTTTTTTTTTTAATAAATAAAATTCAATAAAGTTGAGTTTGACATCTGATGACTATTTAGTCAGCCTGAAATAATCATGATTGGTTTGGTCTTATCAATATTTTTAAGACTTTGGATTAGTATGTACATCTACACCTGATGTTTGCACTTAATGTTTTAGATACACCAAGCTTTGCCATTTTTCTATCTTTCCAACAGGATCACACCCTAGGTAATGAGTAGCTCAACTTAGTAATGAGCCAATATGACGCATAGTATGCCTCGAATCCGTCATCTACCACGTTTTTGCACGGTCAGGCTTCAAGTAGGGTTCTATCAGCCAAACATGTGTTCACCTCGAAAGCAATGGTTGTGGATAATACATGAAATCTTATGCTTCACTTTTTCGATTTTTCTAGCTTTTGGGCTGCTTATGTTTTGTATACTATGTTCCAATAATGACTAGGTCGGCATTTTGTTAACAAACTTAAGCCTATATTAGCTCGATGGATGGTCAATATGGAAATTTTCATTTTTAAATTATTAAGGCTTTGTATGCATGACACTTTGCCAATTTTTCTATTTAATAGGCAACATTCGCA
Source organism: Wyeomyia smithii (assembly GCF_029784165.1). Lineage (NCBI taxonomy): Eukaryota > Metazoa > Arthropoda > Insecta > Diptera > Culicidae > Wyeomyia > Wyeomyia smithii. The sequence goes on along the minus strand of NC_073695.1, from coordinate 119,592,997 downwards.
TCGACAACTAAGAGAGAATCGGCGTGAAATGTCGTAGTGTTTCGATGTAAACCGCGTTTCCGGCTCGGGAGAATTTAACTTATATTAACGTTTTCGGAATATAATGATTTCGAGGGGTATACCCAGATACTTGTTCATGTCTCACTGTGACTGTTTAACCGAAGATTTCGTCCGGTCGATAAATATCGCGATAAACGAAAACGCGATGTATACCTTCCCAAGAATCGCGACGTGCGTTCGTTTTTTCTCGGGATTGGGATTGACTCGGGATCGACAAATAGCTGATTGCTACGAGTAGCATGGGCTACATCGCGTGCGTCGTACGCAGAGGATCGCGACGTTTGGCTAGAAATATACTCATGGTTAGTTTTCGTAATAAGCGTTTTTCGCGGTATCTTATCGTTTTTTTAGAGCAGACAAAGTGTATACGAGAAACGTCGTTGGTCGATCTGTTAGGTAGAAAATGTCCGGTTGACCGAACCCCTAGAGACTCCGCGTCGGTACCTCCATGAGGTCGAATTATCTACATATAGATCAACAACGCGCAACTGATTTCGGTGTAAAGAGGATCACCTTACGAGGAGATATCATATTATTTGAAGTTGTCCCAATTTGATCAAAGGTCCAGTATCCTTGCGTACGATTTATTGTTGCGGTGTAACATTGTCAAACTGAATGACTTCGAATCGCATTATGAATATCGTGACGGAACTTGTTCGCGCGATACTTGTTCTAAAGAACCCGACACTCGAAATCAGCGCATCGTTTACCAAAACGAACCCTGCTGTGTACCTTGCCCTTTCTCCAACATCCCAGTGATTTCTCGTGGAAGTGCAGAGGTGTTCTCGGCTTCCAATAAGCGAGTATCACGTCAACATTTTCCTATACAAATTCCTTCTTTGACCTGCATTCGGATGCGGCCGGCGCTGGTATTGCCTAATATAAAGATTAAGGTCACCGGTTTTTACACATTGAGGATGCATGTTGGTCCCAAGCATCATCTGTTGGTTCTCTGTGTAATTACAGCTGATCTGGCAATAACGGAGTAGCAACCGCGGGCGGTCAATCATGCTCATCATGCTCATGCTCATGCTCATGCTCAATAATTTTTTTATTAAATAGTGAAGTATGTAAGTAATTATTTAGTTAACAAATAAATAAATAACTAAGTAGGTAAATAGGTTAATTACTAAGTAAATGAATAAGTACGAGAATATATTATATTCGATACGCAGTATGAGCGTAAGATGAATATTAAATTGAAACATTTGCGATTGTCACTTTATTTTTCAATCAATAAACTAAGCGTCACATACTAGCTCATACACAATTTATCACAGGTATCTATTTACTAACTAAGAACACAACTATAAGGTCCGCTATCCAAAAAACACAACTTTTCTATTGTCCGAAGTTTTTTGTACATTTTATACCTACATTTTATGCTCCGGTGGAAATGCTGAAACATAGAGATTTAACTCCACTGATGGGATTGTATCGCCTGACATGCATGAAAGATGAGTCTTCATCAGTCATCTCGTTTCGTCAATTGTCTTCGCAAGCCCCCCGTGTTGCGGAAAAGCGAAAGACTTTGCTCAAAGTACAATCACGGCTGCAGAGGAAAACTTTTCCGAAGCATGACACACAGGCGAATCATCTTACATCCGACACTCTGCAGAGCCTTTAGGATTTTAGTCAGCTTTCGACATTTCTGCCGACCAAGCTTCACATCTGAAACCCGTCAGCTCTGCGTGCGGTTGTGAGTGGGTAGGTGACTGTGCTTTGCTACTCATCTAAATTGTACATACAAAATTGATTTCATCCATAACATGAGCATGGAAATGATTATTCATGTTGCTGCTCTTGGCACTCACCGTAACCGGTTTTCTACCAGATTGAAGACCGGTTTCGGCCGATTTTCGGGTCTACCGTACGATAGTATACATTTAGGGCCAGGGAAAATACAAGGAGGCCAAATTGCTTTTTATCTCACTTGCCATGGCTATTTTTTGTGGCGTCTCACTCATCTGCCATCACCCCCATCACACTAGTTCACCATATAGACAGTGTGCTAGTGTAATCTTGCTTCGGGGAAAAAGTTTTTCCCGAAAGTCTACACCACAATATAACATACTCCCAATGATAAAGTGTCGAACATGAAGGACGATCGACCAGGCTCAAGTTTCTCATAGCAAGCTAACCGTAGAAGAAAGCAAGTAAGCAACTAAGCATAGAACACCACCACCGACAACTATCAAGATTGCATAAGCGTAAAGTGAAAAAAAAATCGAACATTAATCATTCGGAAGCAATTTGCCACCCACTTCAGCGCTCAAGTGAAACCAAGCAAAATGTAAAGCAAGCAATAGCACCCGAGAAATTGAGAACGATATCGATGGTGCATTCAAGTACTTGAAAAGTTTTGGATAGAATTTTAAAATTTCACTAGAAGTAGAACCGGCGCCAAGGTTTATCTAACAAACATCGCCCAGAATCAATGTGTTGAAGTGTTTCCTTGCTCGTGCTTAAGGTTATCAATATGTTCAGCTTTCAACCGTAATATAAATCTAAACAATACTAACAAGGTTTATTTGATTAAATGTATGTATTAGAATTAGAAAAAAAAACGATTAGACTCGCATGTATATGACACTAATCCTTAGGTTAATTCAATTCAAGCAAATTTAGCAAGTAAGTAACTTCTAATAGAAAAATCTACCCAGTGTCTTATGGAATATTGAGGAATCTTCTTGATGTGTTCCATCACAAATAGACCCTTACATACACTCACACATCGTAAACAGACTCGACGTCAGGAAAAATCCAAAAAAAAAGAACTTGATCTAATTACCGTAACGTTACCACAATAGTCAAAGTTTTCCAGGCATCCCCTAAACCGAACCCTGGCTCTTGGAGAAACGGGA